>NW_027187352.1:16734710-16796446 GCF_028583685.1 Petaurus breviceps papuanus
CTCTCTCTCTCTCTGTCTCTCTCTCTCTCTCTGTCTCTTCTCTCTGTCTCTCTCTCTCTCTGTCTCTCTCTGTCTCTCTCTGTCTCTCTCTCTCTCTGTCTCTCTCTGTCTCTCTCTCTCTCTCTCTCCTTCCCTCTAGTATTGGTTTCTATGCTGAAAGGAGGTCAGAAAGCTTAAAAAAGTAAAACAAAATGCTGCCAGTTAAAGGTCATTTTAAAATATAATTGGGGAAAGAAAACAAAAACAAAATCTTTCTTAATCTTCTGGGAGTGTATTTTATGCCCACTCACCCCAGTTCTCTAGTCTGGAGGGGTGGGGTTGTATTTATATATAATGCAGAAGGTAAGATTTTTTTTTCTTCTTCCTCTAAAGGAGATTTCTCCTAGGACATACTCCCAGAATGGGGAATTTAGGATGATTACATTGAAAGCCTATATGCATCATCTTTCTGAACTGTGATCTTTTTAGAGATCTTGGAGATCCTGACCTCAAAATTCTACAGAGAGTTGGAAGGATCTTGAAATCCCTTCCAGAGACTGGTCCAGAACCCTACCCTTATATAAATGGACATCTCACCCCTCCAGGCCAGATGGTTGCTTATTCTTTTCTTCTGTATTTACAAAGATATTATTTTATTGCCATCTTCACTCCCCCATAATTCTTATATTCAACTGATTTTCCACTTGATTTTAGGTGAACTTGTTTCCATTTCTTTGGTCTTCTGTGGCACAGTGAGCAATTCTTCATGAGACCAAAGGATCATAAATTGAGAGTTAGAAATGATCGAGGCCACCTAAAGAGTTTCAGCCCTATCATTATATAACTGAGGAAACTGAGACCCAGAGAAGTTAAGTGACTTACCCAAAGTTACCCAGGTAGTACAAAGCAGAGTCTGAATTTGAATGCAGGGCTTGACTCCCAAACTAGCATCCTCCCCACCATGCTATATCAACCTCCTTCTAAAATCTCATCATCTATCTGATGGCAATCATTACCAATCTCTTAACTTGATCTACCTTAACTAAACAGATATTTCTTTAAGTTTTACTTAAAGAAACAGTCTTTTATTTTTCTTCCTTTTAAAGATTTTGGCAAATCTCCTCATTCTTCCTAAAGCACAGAGGTGAATGAAAAATAGCATATTGGAAAACACAAGCAACTTGCAGTCAGAAATACTGTAAAGGTCTTAGCTCTGCACTTGGTTCACAGCAAAGTCTTGCATCCAGCTCTGCCATGACTCCCCAGGCAACTTCTATCCTGCTTAAACAGCCTTATCATTCTGGCAACACTTCTGCCCCATAGCCTTCTCCCTTAATTGGTGAGTTCCTCTCTGAACCTCTATTTCAGGAAGTACCCACATTAGCCACTCTCACTCCAAACTTGACTCAGCCCATAAGTCCTCAGACTGCTTCTTCACCTTGCTCCCCATGGGTACCTTACCCTTCCCTCTTTTTGAGTCCCTTTAAGGGGTCCTCATTAGAATGTAAGCTCTTTGGGGGGCAGGGGTTTGTTTTTCCTTTTCTTATATTTTGCATTCCCAAAGCTTAGGACAATGCTTGGCACATAGTAAGAGATTAATAAATGTTCTTTCCTCTGTCAGTCTCTCTCAATCAACAAATATTTATTAAGCTCATGCTATATGCCAGGCACTGTGTTGGGTACTAGGGATACAAGTACTGAGAGAAATGATTATGAAATAACTAATTGTTAATATTGGAGAGACACATAATTTTTTTTTACTTTCTTAAACCTTATTCTCTACTAAGTCAAGTCAAAATATAAAAGACATTGCTGATAATGAGATTGGATTAACTTTCTCCTCAATCTTGTTCAGACTCCACCTAGGTGAGAAAGTCCATTATGTTCTACTCAGGTTTGGGTGGGGATCAATTACCAATAAATAAATGCCCAAGGTGGGCCTCAATTTGGAAGTAAATGACATGCTCAAAGTCACTCACCCAATCATTCTTCCTCATTTCTTGTTAACCAATCAGATTAGTCTGTCACCCTCAGAAACATTTACTCCTACAAGGGCATGTAAGAATTGAGTGCGTTCTATGAAGGGTCTTTGGCATTCCAGAGTGTCACTGACACCATTTATTAATTATATACTAGCATGATTAATAAACTAATTAATTACCTAGAAATTATGTCTCTCAAACTTTTTATACTTTGTAGTACAATGATTGAAATAATCAATACTTACAAAGAGCTTAAATTCTAGTGGAAAAGATAATATATTCTTCTATAAGTATAAAGAGAATAAACAGTAGTTAAATAAGCTGAGAGATAGTATATGATTTTTAGCAAATCATCATAATTTTTAGCAAATTAATATATTTAACTCATGGTCAATCATTATTTCCAGGTCTTTTCCCACCCTGCTAAACTGATTGGTGTTATTTGTGGTTTGGCTATATGAGCCACAATTTACTTATTCCTGCTAAATTTCTTTCTAGTTGTACCTAATTCTCAAGGTCACAGGTTTTATTTCTTATATTTCAGGGTAAAAGAAGCTGATTTCCATCTCAGAAACAT
Organism: Petaurus breviceps papuanus; assembly: GCF_028583685.1. NCBI lineage: Eukaryota > Metazoa > Chordata > Mammalia > Diprotodontia > Petauridae > Petaurus > Petaurus breviceps. The sequence goes on from NW_027187352.1 coordinate 16,737,249, forward strand.
TTTCAGAGGTGAATGTTTTAAAAATAAGTTTCTCCAATGATATAACTTGTTTTAAATGCCAACTGTACTGTAACTTTATTAATTTATTATCTACATTTCATTCTACCATCTTTACCATTTCCTACACACATGCCAATGATAATGATCAAGTCAGTATTTACAAGAGGGGGTAAATAGGCCCACGAGACCCAGCCTTGGATGGAAACCCAAGACATCATCCAATCCATCTCCCTCCTTGAATTACTCCAACATATTAATTATCTAAGAGAGATGAAAGTGGGGTGGCCAGGTGGTGCAGTGAGTAAGAGCACTGGTCCCAGAGTCCAGATGACCTGGGATCAAATCTGGGCTCTGATACTTAGCACCACACCCAGAAATAACTGGCCTTGAGCAAGTTACTTAACCCCAATTGCTTTAAAAAAAAAAAAAAGATGAAAGTAATTCCTGATTGTGAAGCTTTTTAAAAATGAAGATGCCACAATTTCTCTTTGTCTAACAATGTTTTATATGGCTCTAGTTGAAGTCTGCTTTTAAAAATTCATTCATCTATGTTAATGGAGAAGGTTAATTTTCACCATAAGCCTTGCAATATTCTTTGTATTTGCATACAGGTATTTACATAAAGGGAGGTCTCAGCTTCTCTGCTCTCAAATAAACTTATCTCTTTAAAACTTTTTTTTTTAATTACAGAATCATGAATTTTCAAGTGTTGGCCTTTGAAATTTTCTGGTCCAACTACTTGTTTATCGTCTCCCTCAATTGATTATGAGCTCCATAAGAGCAGGGACTGTCTTTAGTGTCTCTTTGTATCCTCAGTGCTTAGTATAAAGACTGGCAGTATAAAGTGCATAATGAATGCTTATTGGCTGTCAAACTTATAGTCCACAAGAAGATCAATGCAAAATTCTACAATGCATCTAGGAACCAGATTAAAATGTAACTGGGAAATGCTTAACAAAAGAAATATAAAAATATAATATAACATAGATAATGTGAATTTTTGGTTTTCTAAGTAGATTTTCAGGTACAAGTATCTGTTTCTGCTCTAGATACATCTGATCGAAGATAACATTGTGCATATTACATCCATCTCAGACCTTCCCAAAAGAGACCTGTAACCACTCAAAAGAGGTTGACCTGACCATCATTGGAGAAAAAAAAAAAACAGATGGATGAAGAATATCTTTTATCCTGATTACAATATGCATCTGTAAAGAAAACACACAGATTTTGTTTATCAGTATGCATATGTGTGACCTACAGTACAGTTGGATGAGTTGAAGAAGAAGATAAGAGCAAGCTGGATTGTGTTTGGGAAATTCCAAAGATCCTTTAATGATTATAAGCTTCCCACGACGCGTATTTCTAATAACATTCTACTTGTGTTGCAATATGCTGTAAACATTTCTCTCAAAATGCAAAAACTGATTCTTGGCACTGTATTCTAAGAATTGCCTGAGTAGTGTAGAGAGGAACAGGAAAATGATGGACACATTTTTGTTTTGTTTCAATTTATGGGCATCCTAAAGAAGAAGTGTACAAATTACATAAGCACTTTATGTGATTGTGAGGGTTGCAGGCAAAAATATTTCATTTTATCTTCACAGAAACCCTGTGAATTAGGCAGGTCAGATATTATTCCCAGTTCCTAGATGAGGAAACTGAGGCTAAACAAAGTTAAGTGAAAAGCTACTAAGTAATGGAGTTGGGATTTGACCCTGGATCTGTAGATTCTAAGTCCTGTGCTTTTTGCACCAATACAATGGAATCTGAAAGGATATTGACTGAAAGATTCTGATTGATGCCTAAGCAACAGCTTTGATGAACAGCTCTCATTTTGCATCCTCCTGTTACCAGAGCAGAGAGGCATAGCACAGGCTCCCATGGCCATACAAAAGCAGCCATTTATTAGGGGGTTCAGTATTACTCCCACACACCACCAGTGGGGATCTTTAACAGTGTCCCAGAGGTGCTTAAGTACAGCAGGGATCATTTCAGTGGTCTGACCTATGTGTGCATCTAACAAGCCTGTCCTCTAGTCAGATCCATTTCAAATCCCAGCTTTTTACATTTTCACTTGCTTGATGGCAGGGACCATGGCAATATCTCTGCTATATGCAGTATCTTGGCAACTCAAGGCTTAATAAAGAGCTATTATTAGCACTAATCAAATTTGGACAATAATTTCAGTACATTTGTCTTGGAAAAAAAGTAGCTAAGAGCTACAAATGAAAATGGATTTTTAATAATGAAAAAATACAATTGGATTTTCTTGTGGGATTCCATCTAATAATTGGCACAAGACTTCAATTAAAATAACTAAGGTACAGAACACAGGGGACTGGTACTAGCAAATGATTTCATGCTTGGGGGTAGGAAACTAGGGCAGAATCTAAAGTGACCTCATCCTCCATCAGGTAAAAAAAAGAAATTAAAACAAGCCTGATGCATACATGTGAACAGATTGCATTTTCAGCATCATCTTAGGAGTGCATATATAGCATGAAGGGTAAGATGTGCTGATACACGTAGGGGAAGCACTGCCATTGGGCCTTTCTCTTCACTTAGGGCCAAGGCCAATGTGAACACTCCCTAGGGTGTCTCTGCACATTTGGCCATGCTTTATGCAGTCATCACTTCTTTCCTATAGTCACAGAAGACATATCCTTATTCTTCACTACAGCTATTCTCTCTACCTACATTCTTGATTCCGGTCCCTCTTGCCTCCTCCATGATCTTTCTCCAGTAGTCATCCTATATTATGTATTTCTTCTTCCCCACTATGCCTTCCCTTCCTATCTTGAAATATATTTTCTGCTCCTAAAATTAAATACCCTCCTTTGACAATTTTTTCCTTGTCCAAGCAACTCTCTCATCCCTTTCTTTCCCTCCACGGTTGAACTTAAAAATTACTGCTTACAACCAACGTTTCTACATTTTCCTGAATGCTTTGCAATTTGGATTCTGTTTTATGTATCTCTTGAAACTGTTCTTTCTAAAATCACCCAGTATCACCTAATCATGCTCAATGAATTCAAATCAGCAGACCTGACAAATTATGTCAGGGGACTGAAAGAACTAGAATATATGTTTGTTGAGTTTCTGTTAGTGACTTTTGATCTGTGGAGACCAGATGAAGATCCACACGATTATATAGGGGAGAGAAGTTATCTATGCACCATATTAAGTGTATTGAACACAGATGTTATTCTAATTTTTTTTTTAAATGGAAAGAGGTTGGAATCTCCAAATTAAAGGAGAGATACCATGGTTTTACATAAACCTGGCAAAATGCAATAACATGTTAAAGGAAGGGTTTATGAATATATAAAAAGGAACAGTGATCACTAAAAGCCAATATGGCTTCATCAAGGACACATAGCGCAAGACTATCCTCATTGATTGTTTTTAATGGGTAACTAGATAAATAGATTAGGAATGGGGTGAATACATAGCACATACAAACACAAGTATTTCATGCTCATCTTGTGAAGAAGATGGAAAGATGTAAGCTTAAGTTGGGCACAACTACATGTGGATCCTTGGACAACTAGAACAGCATAGGTCTACTCTGGTCCTAACACTAAAACATAATGCATACAATATGACATTAAATACATATTTTCAGAATTTTATGGTAAAACCTCAAGTTTTCTAGGTAGAGATGATCACCAACTAAATGTCTATACTACAATTACTCTTAGAACACAAAATGTGAACTGGGCCAGGTCTTCACAAAGATTAAAATCATGGAAAGAAAAAAAAACATGAATAATCAAATATTTAACTCTGAATCCCTCTCCTGCCTGCCAGTGACCTGTCTCTGTTTTCCTCTCCACTCTGGTCTTAAAATTTATTTTTTCTGACTGAGATTTGAGTCACAGTTTGGTAACTTGACTGTGGTCTTCCATGTTCCTTTAACTGGGTTGGCAAATTGCCTTAGACTTAATGGATTCCTGAACTTCCTTCCTTTTAGATTGAGATTCAAAAGACCCGGATTTGTGTCCTGGCTCTTTTACTGACGAGTTATGTGACTTAGGATAAAACACTAAGTCTCTCTAAGTCTCAGTTTCCTTATCTTTAAAATGGGGATGATAATAATTTCATTATCTAGTTCCCAAAGCTGTACTGAGAATTAAATTACATAATGTGTGGACAAGAAGACAAACATTTATTAAGCACCTATTATATGCCAGGAGTTGTGTTAAGCACTTTAAAAATTGATCTCATTTGATCCACACAACAACCCTGGGAAGTAGGTGCTATTATTATACCCATTTTACAGTTGAGGAAACTGAGGAAGATGGGTGTTAATTGACTTGCCAAGAGTCAAACAACTAATAAATGCCTGAGACTGGATTTGAACTTAGGTTTTTTTTTTTTACTCTAAGCCTAGGACTCTACCCATTCATTATGCCAATTAGCTGCCAAAGTCATGTGAAAATTTTTTTTAAAACAGCAAAACATTACATGCATATGATATTATCATTAACATTTTATTTATCACGGAATCATAGATCTGAGGGTTGGAAGGGACCTCAGTAGATATCTATTCTAACACAAACATGAAAGGAATCCCCATTATAACATATCTGACATGTCTCTGTCGGAAGACCTCCAAGGAGGTAGAACTTACCTTATTTGTGTATATTATTTTTTAATATGATTTGTTATCTTACTCATGGCGATGATCACGTACAGATTTTATTTTTGCTGTTTTCAAAGGTGTCCAGACAGGATACTGGATTATAAATCAAGGATTCCTTTAATATTTTGGTCTTGTCTTTCATGATTACTGGCCTTAGCTAATAGTTATACTGGCTCCATACATAAAGAACACATTGTCCCCCATGCCTGATACATACTCCTTTCTCATTCTTGCTTCTCAAAATCTTTATATTGTTTTAGCAGCTAGTTCAGTTACTGTCTTCTTTGTGAAGCTTGACTTCCTCACCTCAAGCTGTAAATTTTCTCTTTCTGTCTCCCTCTCTCTCCTCGTATTACTATGCATTGATATATTTAAAATTATTTTTTCCAATTAAAAAGCATTTCATTTCTCTCCCTCTCACCTCTCCCTACTGAAAAGAATATAACCAAATCCTTGTAATAAATATCAATAGTTAATATTATAACATTTTTGTTATTTATTATATTATTTATTATACCCCATATTTAGAATAGTATTCAAGCTTTGAGGTCAGGGGTTAATTCTTTATTTTATGTTCACTGTCCATAGTACAAGCCTTGTACATAAAAAAAAAAAAACTTAACTGTTTACAGTATTTAATTTAGTTGAACTGATTCAACAGGAAGGGCCTGGGTTACTTTCCTTGGTATACAGGAAGTGAGTAGAATTTGCTTGCTCGAGATAAAATTTGATCTCCCAAAGAAGATTTAGTGTCAGAATCATACAAAATTTAAAGAAAAGTGTTGTGCCCACAGTCATCATCATCCTCATCATCATTATAATGTGTTTAGGTTTGCAAAACACTTTACAAATATCATTTCATTTAATCCATCACAGAAACTTTGGGAGGAAGCATAAAGCTTTGATGGTAAGGACACTGTAAATAGGGACTAGTTCTAGGTACTTTCCCAGGTATTGTCCCTCCTGCAATAGAAGTAGGTTGGATTAGATACTTTCTAAAGGTTCCCTCCTCTCCCCGCCTCCCAGATTTAAATTCTCTGTTCAATGTTAGCTGGGAGGGGGGGGGGGCAACCAAAAAATAAACCCCAACCGAAGCTAGTCAATTTCTTAAAAAAAAAAAATGTAAGAGCGTTTTGTTTGTTTGTTTAATACCCCCAAAACCACTCTTCATTGTGGACAAACTGAATTGTATTTGAAGTTGAAATTTTTAATTAAGTTTACATCTCTTGCTGGAGGCTGCTGCTCTTGCTAAAGACTAATACCATTTCTGACAATAGCAGAGAAAAAGACGCAGACCTAAATTCATCTGCATTTCTTGGAAGAGGGGCAGAAATGGAAAACCAGAGTTGGTTATTTCCATAACCTAACCCATTAAAAACTAGCATTTTGGGTGGATGGGATGAGCACGGGGGCTTGCACAAAACCCTAGATTCTTAGAGCTGCATGAAACCTCAGGAATCAAAACCATACCTAAAATGCCCTTTAGAAAATTCCTGGCCAGTGATCATTTGATTTCTACTCAAAGATATCCTTAAAGTGAAATTTCTTATCTCCCAAGGAGGCAGCACATTCCACTCTTGCACTACTCTAGTTGTTAGAAAATGATTCCTTATATTGAGCTGAAATCTGCATTCCCGAATGTTCCCCTGATTGCTCCTGGTTCTGCTCCGGAAGGCCTAGCAGGAGATACACAAATCTTTCTTCCACATGATAGCCCTTCAAATACTTGAAACTTCCTAAATCTCTTCTTGAGGATAAACGTTTCCCATGTCCTTTAACTGAACCTCTTGTACTTAGCATAGTACTTGGCACACAGAAGTTGTTTAATAAATGTTTGTTGACTCTGCCTCTGAGGCTCTTTTCACTATCCTGGTCAGCTACCTCTGAAAATACACCTGTGTGTCATTGTCCTTCCCAAAATGCAGCACCCAGAATGGAACCTGATGAGGAATATGTGATCTGACCAGGGTAGAATACAGGCCAGACCTCCCTCATTCTGGACCCTGTATTTCTATCAATGTAGCCTAAGGTGATAGCAGCTTTTTAGCTGCCATTTCATACTCTTGACTTGTAATACACTTGGAATCTACTAAAAGTCCTAGATTTTTTTCAACAAAGCTGTTGTCAAGTCATGCCTTCCCTTTCAGAACATATGCAAGTCATTTTTCTAAACTCAGGCATAGGACTTTACATTTTATTATTTGGACCATTGCTTTAATATATCAAGCTCCTTTTTGATCCTGACTGATCCTGACTGACCCTCTTTGGGTCAGTCAATACCAAAGACTGATAAAAGTGTAGAACAGTACAGGACTAAAGACATATCTCTGAGACATTCCCCTAGATACCTCTCTCCAAGTTGATATGCATTCTGTAAGAACTACTTACTCTGTGGTTCAAGTCAATCAACAGTGCCAAATCCATGCGACTGCTATCACTTAATTTTATGTGGTTTATATTTGTCTACAACTATAACATGAGAGAATTTGTTAAATGTTTTACTGAACATTAATGCATTATTGATGAAACTGAATTGGTCTCACCGTTCTGGAAGGAAATTTGGAACTATGTCCCCAAAGTCACTGTATTATATTAAGAAATGAAGAAATAGATTTAGAGAAACTTGGTGATTTTTATATGAACTGATGCAGAGTGAAGTGAGAAATCCCAGTGTATTGTATATAAGGCATTCCACTGATAAAGTTTCTCTGTTTTCTCAGATGTTAAAATTGACTTTTCAAAATAATATCTAGAACACCATATGACTCTATATTTAAGGACTTATATTAGTAAAAAAAAATGCAATTATCATCGTTGGAGCCTTTTTGCTTATGCTGGACAAGAATACTATAAAATAGGATGACCAAATATCCCTTGGCATAATGTTTTACATTTCCTTGAGGAATAATATGATTAAACAAATTCTGCTAACTCCTTTATTTGTCTCTCCAAGGAGAAGCCTATTCTTCCATTTAGCTGTAATCTTTTTTTTTTATCCACCAGAAGAATATAAATGTTGATGGTTCAGTTCTTCTATTAATCTGGCAATTCATTGATACTTAGACAATGAGTGCCAATAGTTAATTTAATGTTAAGATGTTTCAAAAACTATGATTTTTTTTTTTTTGGTATCCTCTAGACCCCTTTTCACCTTCCCATCTTGTACAAATACTTTTGAAGCACTATGGAATGTCTAGAACTGACAGCCATTTAAAATTTTTCTTTAGCTAACGTGTTGCCATGGCCAAAGAATTTATCCCTTTGTGGCCAGTGTAATGGTAATGAGCCTCTATATCTTTAGCTAGGTTAGTACTGGGAGAACAGATATGATTTGTAGACAGTATTTTACTCTGTGTCAGAGACTGAAGAGAGAGGGAAATTTTACTGAGAATTTGAGATCCATCAACCCAAGTCAACAGACACTTTGTTTCTCAGTAACTAAATAATTAAGTTGGCCTAAAACACCATGATTAAAAGTTTGTTGACAATGTGTCTCAGGTTTAAGAAGCAAAAAAGGCAAAAAGACCTATAGGATGTTCAGAAGTCTTATACCTAAAGATCATGAATCCTTTTTCATGAAAAGAGTTGGGAGGTAATGGAATTGATAAGCATCGAATATCACATACATAGAGAAAATAAAATGGAGTTTGTCTTCACAGAAAGAAAACAGCTATCTTCTGACATGGGAGTCACATCAGATTCAGTTGTCTGTATCCAGTCAGATTATCAACTAAATAGAATTGTTGCCCTAACAAGTACAACAGCTTCAACCTGGCCTGTTCAAATAGAGTAAAGTATTGAAAATTAGGAAATGGAAAAAAAAGGTAACTTTGAAGATCACAATTTCCGTAGGATGTCAAACCAGTGGAAAGCAGTCTCTGTAATGATGAGGTCCAAATCATCTAGAAACTACCTTAGACAACAAACACTAGCTCTCCTCATCAAGCACAGGGAAGGTAAAGGCAACATTTCAAGCATTAAATCAGAATTTGTTCAACACAGAAAGTGTGCTAGAGATTCTGCTAGGTGCTAGTGATACAAGGATGAAAAGACAGGCCCTGACCTCAAGGGGAAAAAGCAAGTGTGGTGTAATATAAAGAATATTGATTTCAGAATAAAAAATCTTAAGTGGAATTCTTACCTCTGATTTTTCTTAACTGTGTAAATATGAATAAATTACCACAATTCTCCAATCCTTATTAGAATGAAAGATCCTTGAGGGCAGGGAATGTTTTTCTTTTTTGTGTTGTATTCTTATCATCAAGTACAGGCTTTTCCAACAGTAGTGCTTAACAAATGTTTGTGGAATTGAACTGGACATAATAATACTGCATTACTGACATGAAAGGGTTATTGGATCATTAAGTCATAGATTTTGAACAAGAAAATACCAAAAATCTAGTCTAATATTTTTATCTTTTTAAGATGAGAAAACTGAGGTTCACAGAGGTTAAAATTTACCCAAGGTCACATGAGGACTAAGTATCAGAAATGGGATTTGAACTCAAGTCCCATGAGAGTTCAGGTGAGAAGTAAAGAGGATCTAAATTGTGGAGTAAAAGGGATGGATACAAGGTATGACATGGAGAAATAATGGGTGATTTGGCAGTTCTTTTGTTATTGGGAGTGAAAAAGAGAGTGGAAAATTGAATATTGTTACAAGATTATGATGCTAGATGACTAGAAAGATGGTGGTTCCTTCTACCAAAGTAGGGAAAGTAAAAAGAGGGGTGCATTTTTTTCAGGGAAAGATAATTCCTTCCCTTCTAGTTATGTTGAGCTTCAGATTCTTATTATACATCCAGGTGAAGCTATCTTACAAGAAGTTGGTGATGGAGGACTGAAGCTCAGGAGATAAAGGCTGAATACGTGGGTTTGGGAGTTAGCAGAATGAACATGATATATTAGTCCACTGTAGTTGGTGAGATGACCAAAATAGCATATAGAGAGAGAAGAGAGGAGAGCTCAAGATAAGTACACTGGAGGATATCAAATTATCATATTCTAACAACAATAATATTAATATTAATAATATTTGTATAGTTAAACATATATACTTCATCTATTTCTACAGTGCTTTAAGGTTTGCAAAGAATTCTACATGCTATTTTCTTTGATCCTTACAATGACCCTTTGACATAGGTGTTATTATTATACCTATTTTACAAATTAGGAAACTGAGGCTGAGAGAGGTTAAATAATTTGCACAGAGTCACATAGGTGGAAAGTGTCTTAGCCAGGATCCACCTTCAAGTCTTTTTGACTTAAGGCCCAATACTCTATCCACTCTGCCACCTAGCTTCCTTCTAAATGTAGAATTCATTTTTCATACTGAACACAATCAAGAGCTATTCTACATTTAAAATGGACATTTAACAGAATCATAGAACCTTAGAAGTAGAAGGGACCCCAATCTTACCATAGCTGATACAGTTACATTTTGGGGGAGATCAGCTACTTTAAAACAGCGATGTAATTTTGGCTTTTTCCAGTTCTCATTCTAACTTTTTAATTCAGTCAGCAAATATTTTCTTTGGGTCTATGAGGCTCCAAACCTCATCCTAGGACCCTGTCCTATCTCTTTACAGTTTTGTATAGTCTTTCACACCTGAACAGAATTTCTCCTTCAGTTCTCTCGCCTTCTGTCTGGTGACAAACTTCCCTTCTGCTTCAGTGTAGCCAAAAAAAAGATTAAAATGTAACTGGGAAGCATTTACAACAAAATAAAATTTTAAAATAATACAACATAGATTATATTAATACGTGCTTTTCTAAGTCAATATGTGATCCACAGGGATCCTTCTTTTGAGGTCAGAGTTGGGAGAGCTGGTTCAGATTTGAAAGAATTCACTTAGACCTTCTTATTAGCCAATGGGAGCTTTATTGATGCAAAAGCATATGGACCAGAGATTTAGCAAGGAGCTAAATAAAGGCACTAATATAGGAAAAGGACCAGACTTATATAGACAGAAAGCTATACAGCCTGTAGGATGATGATGTGAGTTTTAGAGTTTCTAAAGGGGGATGGAGATTTAGGGACAAGATAAGTCTTGCAAGATAAGGATACAGAATGAGGATGATGAATGACACAAGATAAAGGGGACAAGGGAATCCCATGACCCAGTATGGGGGGAGACAGGGAATTTTATTGTCCCAAATAAGGGGAAGTTTTGTGGCATTTCAAGATAAGGGGGGACTTTGGGGACCCAGAGAATGAGCAACTCAACCTTTAGGGCACCTTTGTACTTTAGGGTGCATTTAGAGGATAAACCAGGGGAAGGGCAACTCAACCTTTGTTTCCACATCACTTCCGTATGACTTGTTTTGTCATTTCAACTGTTTCTGACTCTAGGTGACCTCATTTGGGGTTTTCTTGGCAAAGATGCTGGAGTGTTTTACCATTTTCTTCTCTAGCTCATTTTACAGATGAGGAAATTGAGGCAAACAGGGTGAAGGGACTTGCTCAGGGTCACACAGTAAGTAAGTATCTGAGGCTGGATCTGAACTCATGAAGATGAGTCTTCCTGATTCCAAGCCTAGTACTTTATCCACTGTGCCACCTAGCTGCTCTCATGTAGGGTTTAGGGGACCTGTTTTTATTTGAATTTGGCATCTGTGTTTGTACAACCCTATAAAACTACAAGCTGTAAAGAAGGTGCCTATCTGCTTTGGTAAAAGAAGTTTCGTCACCTGGGAGTTCCTTCAAATAATGACATCATAGCGGTCCCTATCTAGGTGCCATATACCTATACTTTACAAATATATTCACATTTATTATGTCTTTTAATGCCCACAACAACCCAGTTAAGTAGAGAGTGAAAGCACTATTTCTTTTTTAGATGGGAAATCAAGGCTCAGAAAACTGAAGGGATCCACACAAGGCCATAGTTTTCCTATCAAGTCTTTATGATTCCAAGCTCAGTGTTCATTTCCACCATGCTGTGCTGTCTACCACTCCTATTGTATAGCCCTATAAAAAATGAACCATCACTACTTATCTTACCAATATGCCATCATGGTTAGCCTTTGTATTTTAAGATGAAACTCCTGATTATGGACAGTCCTTTCAGGAGGAAGAATGGAGGATGAAAGGGCATAGGTGTCTGAAAGGAACCATCAAGAAATAATAAACCTTGCTAAGACCTACTTTGCAAAAGGATACTCTTTTGACTAGCAGGTCAGTTAGAAATGTCTATTACCATTTGTAATCAGTTTTTTTTTCATCTGCATTAAAGAACTGACTATTCTGGGCATGCTATTAATCATCCTAGACATTAAGTCCATCCCAGACTTTAATGGTTAACTCAGAGGTGACTTAATATCAGGCACTCTGCTACTCATTTCCCCTTTCCCCTAGGGTTCTTAATAAGACCCTTGACATTCCTTGAGAGCCTGAGTAATCAATGCCTAATTCGGTTACCTTTACAAAGGACTAGATTCCAGCTCTCACCTCTGGAGTCTTTGAACTGTTTTTTAGTCTACACCAGGGACAACTCTATGAAAGGCAAAACAATAAGATCCTGGCTGGGACCCAGCACCCTCAAACTCGTATCAGATTAGGGGCATAAGAAGGGGAAGTGAACATTAAGACAGTAAAGAAAAGGGAGCAGTCATGGGCTACAAAGAGAAAACAAGCAGTTGGCATAGCCAACAGTTCCCCTCAAAAGAATAAAACACTGTATTTGCAATTCTGGGGATCAATCAACACAAACAATGGCTAGGACCATAATGAAATATACATGACCCCCTCCCCTACCCCTCTTCTAATCGATTTTTCCCTGAAACTCACCCAGCTGTATCTTTTCCCCTCAAAGTCTCCAGTCTGCATGCTGTTTTTTTTTTTTTTTTATCATTCATTGTTCATGGCTAATGCATAGTTTTCCGAATGCCTTATTTTGTTAAGCAGCTGACTCTATGGGAAAGTTACCTTATGCGAGTGATAAACAGTAATGTGGTCCTTTGATTTTCTAAGCATACCCTCACGGCTCGCTCCCCTTCCGTTTCCCTTCCTCTCACCTCCCCATCCGTCTGCTGAACTATCCGCTTCTGGGACTGACTTTCAGTCATTTCTGCTCTTACCTTTGTTTCTGCCGCTGGTCTGCCTTTCTGTTCTCTCTGCAGCTGCTTCGGCTGCTTTTCTGTCTCTCCTTGATCCGATCCCCTTTCTTTTGGCTGATTTGCCTCAACTTTCCTACTGTGGAATTTGTTCCTTGATGGCTAAGCTCTCCCGCTGGCTTGAGAGGGCAGTCTGCTACTGCGTTTCCCCAGCTAACACAGCCCATCAGAAATTACTGTTCCCATGTAAAAGGGGGAATTCAGTGTTGTAGGAGCCTTCTCATTAACTTAAACAGAAAACAAGAGTTTCTGGTCCCCTGGCCACCCAGTCCACAAAAGCTAAACCTTTGATTGTAAAATTCAGGAAGACCAAAAGAGGGTTCTCCTACATTTAAAATAACAATGTCATCTGTGTAAGTATTTGTACAATTATATCTTAGACTGTATGAAATTGGCAGCATGCTGGGGAGGGAAAAACCTAAATTTAGAGGCAGTTTTGGTCCTGACTCTGCAATTTACTAGCTATGTAAGCAGGAGGCAAGTAATTTAATTTCTTTTATCCTCACTTTCCTCATCTGTACAATGGGCATAAACATCCTCTAATTAGTTACCTCACAAGGAAAGTGATTTGAAAACTTTAAAGTAAACTGTGTTTGAACTGTAAATAAATTGCAAATTATAGAATATCAAACCCAGAGGCTGTTTACTCTAATCCCAGTATTTTTACAGATCTCTGAGAACAGAGATCCCAGGACCACTTAGAACTTTCAGGAAGCTTAGAGATAGAGTCCCTGCAGATCAAGAAACTGAGGCCCAGTAACAGAGCTTCCAGACTTTTCCAGATCTTTATTGCCATGTAGCTATATTGACTCTAAAGTCAAAGCTATAAAAATATAAAAATCAGTGTGTGATCTGTAGGTGATCTCCAAAGGATTGTGCTACTCTAAAATTATGATTCTTTTATTCTCGATTAACTTTTATACCTCAGCTCCCTTGTTTCAGGGACCACTATTTCAGGAAGGGCCCCAACTATGCTTTACCTCTCTCCTTCCTCAATTTATTTTCTAGATTCCTTCTCTTCCTGCTGCCTACCATCTTCTTCTTCTTTGCCAACACACCCTTATGTAGGGTCTTCACCTGTTAGAATGTAAGCTCCTTATGGGCAATACTAGTTTTCTTTTGCTTGTATTTATATCCCTGGCACTAACACAATGCTTGCTTGGCTTAATAAGTTAAATGCATAATTAGTGTTCTTTTTATTGAATACTTCATCTGTAAAATGGGGCAACATTAATGTTCATTCTATCATCATCACAGAGATGCGAAGAGGAAAGAGGTTTTAAAATTGTAAAATGGTACAGGCATGTGGATTTTACAATGCTATTTTTAATTCAGCAAGCTGACCACTTGTGGTTACCTGTTGGTCTCAGAGGGTCAGCGAAATTCTTACAGGCTAATTGCTTGACTTGCAATCTCTTTTTACAGAAAAACCACACATTTCTATGCATGAAAGTGAACATTTACATATGGTACCGTGTGCTAGTTGGAATCGTTATATAGTTTCAGTAGAAGGTCTATTTTTATACTCAGTGTGGACCCTTGGGAAATATTCCTGCTTTGATCCAATCCCCTTGGGAAAAGATTTGTATTATGAGAAGTCCACTTAGATTGGAAGTTTATTTTGGCCTGAGAACTTCTTGCATAAAGGATACCACTGCTAACTCCTCCTATGGGGAAGACATGATTTCTATCAGGGTTCCTTGATCAGAGCTATTCCTGTGTATTCTCTCCTGCTGAGACAACATCTGGAGTGTTGTGTTCATTTCTGAGAACCACATTTCAGGAAGGACATTGAAAAGCTGGAGAGGGGCAGCTAGGTGGCACAGTGAATAGAGCACTGGCCCTGGAGTCAGGAGGACTTGAGTTCAAATGTGGCTTCAGACACTTAAAGGATGTGAGCCCCTGGGCAAGTCACTTAACCACATTGCCTCCAAAACAAACAAGCAAATTAAACAAAACAAACCTAAACAAAAAAAGAAATGAAAATGTGGATAGCATCTATAGCACAGTTACTAGGATAGTCAAAGTCCTGCAGATCATGATTTATGGGCACTAGTTAAAGCAACTATGTGTGTCTAGTCTAAGAAAAGAAGACTTAGAAACATTACTACAGGCTTCAACTGTTTGAAAAGCTGTCACTAGGAAGAGATTAGATTTCTTCTCCTTGGCTCTAGAAGGCAGAACCCAGAACAATGGGTAGAAGGTGTAAAGAAGGAAATTTAGGTATAATGTAACCCCTTCCTAAAAAAACAAACAAAACTCAAACCTTTCTAACAATCTGGGGTGTTCCATAGTGAAATGGATTGCCCTGCAGGGAGGTGGTGAGTTCTCACTGGAGGTCTTCGAGAAAGGGCTAGATGACTCCTTGTCTAGGATTCTCTTCATTTTCCATTGGCTTCTCTGCTTGGTTTTGACCCTATGGATATCATGCCTTTTCCAGGAGAAGCTCATCCTCTGAAATTTCATCATCCTAGAGAACGATTCAGGTTTGATGCCCCTCACCTCCTCAATGCTTTCAGTTGTCTTTTTCCTCTGAGCAGGGAGTGGAGCAATCATCATCTCCTAAAGCTTTCCTTTATAGAGGGCTAAGAACTTTCCAGCTAACTCTTCATTTTCCATCAGCTGCTCCTCTTGGTTTCAACCTCATGAACATCATGCCCTTATGTCAAGGTGTCATTTTCCCCATCACTTTTCAGCTTCCTGTTGTGCACTGTCTTCCCCCATCAGATAATAAGTTCTTTGAGGGCAGAGACAGTTTCTTTTTATTCATACTCCCAGTGTTTAGCACAATGCCTGTGCTCAATAAATGTTTATTGACTGACTACATTTTTTTTTTATCATTTTGGAGGGGAGGAGGCAAGGCATTTGGGGTTAAGTGACTTGCTCAAGGTCACACAGCTAGCAAATGTCAAGTGTCTGAGGCTGCATTTGTACTCAGGTCCTCCTGACTCCAGAACCAGTGCTCTATTCATTGTGCCACCTAGCTGCCCCTATTGACTATATTCTTATTCAGGTATGGGTTGGACTAGATGGTCTCTCAGGGCCCTTCCAGTTCTGAGATTCTGGGATTCTGTAGTAGATCAATCTGAATCTATATATCCAAGTCATTGAAAAAGGAAAACTCATGGCAGATTTCTTAACATGCATATCATGTAACTGTCAGCTCTTAACAGAACTGATTTTCTACCAGATAAAGCAATTTCCAGATAAAGGTCAGCCTTTATTTGGAATAAAAGGGAAAGTCATGCAAAATCCATAGCATTTGCCTCTTAGTTAACTCCAGGAGGACACGGGAAAAGAAATCATACTTTTTTTGTGTCCCACGGAGAGGTTTCCATAGAACATTTCAGACCTAGGCCTGGGCAGTGGATGAGAAGCAAATACAACAATGTGCAAATTACTGAAGGAAAGAGCAGTTAGTATTGGAAGCAGGACATGTAGTAAAGACATGGCATCAGTGTTGCATGTTGTTGGGAAATGAGTCACCTCCCCTTTCTGTACTTCAGTATCCTCATTTTAAAAGTATACTGAGGGGCAGTTAGGCGGTGCAGTTGATAGAGGACTGGCCCTGGAGTCAGGAGGACCTGAGTTTATATTCGGCCTTAGACATTTGACACTTATTGGTTGTATGATGCTAGGCAAGTCACTTAACTCTGCCTCACCAAAGGAGGGAAAAAAGGCATAAGAAGACCTTTAAGGTATCTCCAAGCTCTAACATTCTACATTTTTAACATATGAGGTTCTAGTGTCTCTCACTCTATATACTCTGTGAAAGGCAGGAAGGTGTAGTGGAAAAAAAGCTTATCTTAGCATCAAGAGAAAATGGGTTCAAATCCCACCTCTGATAATGACCAGTTTTATGACCTAGTATGAGTCATTTGACTTCTCTGACAGACAATAATAAGGACAAAGTTCCTTCCCAGGGTTGTTGTGAGTAATTCCCCAGGGTTGTTTTGAGAATCAAGTGAGATAATATATGTAAGACAGTTTGTAAACTAGGTTTTTGACAGCTGGGGACAACTTTTCCACGAACACAGTTTGAAACTTTCATGATTGAGGAGCTAGATTTCAGGGAACTAAGTTCATAGAGTTTAAGTGTCAGATGCAGGATCTGAACGTTCTCAAAAACCAAATTCATCACCTTACCCACTAAACCACACTGCCTAACAAATCTGAAAGAACTATTTTATACTTTAAACTTCTATGGCTTAAGATCCCTTTTTAGAGCTAAGATTCCATGTATCATTGTATGCTAATATTGTATATTAATGAACTGAACCCACTGTATTCTTGATCTGTCTGCAACATATTACTGAGCAAGAAATTGTAGGGGTTTAACAGAAACATACGGTATTTTTTTTTTTTTTTGTTATGGATATAAGAGAGAGAGTGGTTAGGGAGTGGGTGGGAGAAGTGTGAGGTACTGTGTGGGAGGAGAAGTGTTTAAAATGTTCAAAAGGAAATAAAAATGAAAAGAAGAAAGTGTAAGCAGAGCTAAACATTTCCAAAACCAACCACTGAAATGCCTTTAATAATCACCATCATCACCGTCAGCACCTCTCAGTTATTTCTCCTTCTTCTCTGGGAATATATAACTATACCATCTACTAATAGTACAGAGCAGTACCTGGCAATTTTGCTTCCTGGGGCAAGCAGAATAAAGCACACACTCAAACCAACTTTTAAAGAGAAATTCCATTGACAGAAACAAGGGAAAACCTGAAGAAATAAAACTCCTTGTGGGGAGACAGAAACCTTAGGACATTACCTCCCATGGGCAAAGACCCTGAGATACAGTAGTAAGGCTACTAGTGGCCAGGCTACTTACTGCCTGGGGGTGGGGAGCATCGTGGTACAGCTGTCTGTTAAAGAAGTAAGCACCATCTGGCAGCTTAGTCTTTTAATTAACTAATTTGATGACTAGGTTAAATAAAGCTAAATTATTTTTGCTGCTGAAGGAATGTATCTATTCTTGGAGCCCTCTAAATTTTGGTATCCTGGGACAAAGTCCCAATCACATTACTTAGTTATGTTTCTGTAAGGTTGGAATGCTATTCCTCTCAATAGCTTGCTATTTCCCTTATTTACTTAGGCCCCAGTTTTATCTTATCTAAGAAATTCTCTCTGATTCAGTATGAGTTATTAAAAATAAGTTGTATTTTAAAAGATCTATGAAGTTTATAAAGTATTTTCCCTCCTATAACTTATAGATTGGTGGTACAAGTACTATAATCTCTGCTAGGAAGTTAAGGAAACTGAGGCTCTGAGAGATTGTAATTTGCCAATAATAAACTATTTGGTAAATTTCAGAGCTGGGATTTGAACCAGGTCCCCTGGCTATGGGTAGTACTATGGCATATCAGAAAGTACAGGGGCACCAGAGACAAAAAAATCTGTGTTCAAACTCTGTGTCTGTTATTTACTGCCTGTATGACTTTGGACAAGTCATTTAACATTCCTGGAACTCAAGTTCCTCACCTGTAAAATGAGATTTTTGGCCTAGATGGCCTCTGAGGTTCTTTGAGCTCTAAATCTATGAACCTATGACTCCGAGTTAGGGCATGATAAAAGAAGCCAGGCTGGGAACCTAAAAGCATTGGCATGAGTAAGGAGAAGGAACAGCTTTCTCAGATACTGACATAAAGGAGGAGCAGAAGGATGATTTGTTTGAGGGCTTTTGAGATGTGGTGAAGGAGAAATGAGGGAGCTCCTGATGTAGCCTCAATTTCCTAATTAGAGTTAGAATAATAGTATCTATAAAGTACTTTAAGGCTTGCAAAATACTTCATAAATGCTATCTCTCGATCTTCACAGTAATCTTGGGAGATATGTGCTGTTATCACCCCCATTTTACAGAAGAAGAGGTTGAGAGGTTTCTGAGGCTCAGAGGCAGTTAAGTGACTGGCCTAGGTGCACACAGCTTGGAAAGGTCTTCCTGAGTCCAAGTCAAGCAATCTCTCCCCTGAGTCATATTGTGTATAGAAGCCAGAGTAGACAGGCTATCTGCTGAAAGTTGATATTATCACCTTTTTTATCTCATCATTGTTGTAAGGAAAGTACTTTGTTCACTGTATAGCACTCTATAATTGTGAGAAACTATTATTACTGAGTACTTTCTGGGAATCTGTTCTCCAGAAATGTTGAATATCTATTTCTCTCTACATGCATGTATCTCTATCTCTATCTAATGTGTATATTTCTGTATGTATTAATCTCTCTATGCATGTATCTTTGTATGCATTTATCTCTGTGTCTGTATGTATTGTATATATGTCTGTGTATTTATGTATATATGTGTCTGTATATTTATATATCTATGTATCTATATAGGTATATATATATATATACACACACCTATGTATGCATAAATATCCAAGCATATATTACATATGTATCTATCCATCTACTTCTTTCCATCCATCCATCCATCCATCCATCCATCCATCCATCCATCCATCCATCCATCCATCCATCCATTTACCCTTGGTTTGGTAGGAGACAGAGTTTCTTTGGAGCCAGGAGTCCTGGGTTCTCAGACCATTTCAAACAATTACAGAGTCATGACCCCAGGCAAACAATTTACCTTCCTAAATCTCAGTTTTTTCACAGGATTATTGCAAAGAAGCAAATTTATAAATTTTAGAGTGTCATATAAATGTTGATTGATTATAATTATCAATAACGACAATAATAATTAAGTACATTTTAAAACATTGGAATGACTTTTGTTTACCTCTTCAGGGCCTCTTTTTCTCATATTGGAAACAAAAGGCTTGGACTTGGCTTCTAAGGTATTTAGAGTTGGAGGATGTAGGTTCAAACTCTACATCTGATATTTCCTTCTGCATATTACCTTGGGCAAGTAACTTACCTTCTTTGAGCCTCAGTTTCCTAATCTATAAAAGGAGGAGGATGGACAAGAGGACCTTGGAGGCCATGTTTAGCTCTAATCTATCATTATATGATTGTATGACTCCTTGGAGTTCCAAAGCCTATATATAAACCTTTTTTTTCTGTGCTTTAACCAATGTGGGCTGAAGGTTGTTTCCATGTTCCCTCTAGTGGTGATAATATAGAAAACAAAACAAAAAGGGGATTGTACTAATGACTAGCACTGAGGCACATTATCTTGCAAATACTTTTCAAAAAATCATTAATTTACACAAAATCAAGTCTATTTAACTGGAAAAAAAAATTGGTTCCTTCCAGCAACTGAGTGTGGTAGAGAGGAAAGAGCTCAGACCTCCGATTTTAGCCCTCACTTTGACATAAATGAACTATGTGACTTTCTGCTAATCGCTTCCCTTCTTTAAATTCCTCAGTTTTCAAGAACATTTTTAAAAGGAGGAGGTCAGACCAGATAAACTCTAATGTGGTTTTCTGCACTAATAACCTATGTACCAATAATGTTGAGGTGAGGGTAAATGAATTGGGTTAAGATTGGGGTCATTCCCTTCCTCTCATGGCTGTAATTACCCAGTTTGGTTCTTTTTTCTCAGATACTGGCATAAAGGAGGAGCAGAGGGGCAAAGATTTTGACAGCTTTTGAGATGAGGGGAAGAGGAGATGAAGCTACCCTCAATTTCCTCAGTAAATTGGGGCGGTGAAGTGGAACAGTAGATAAAAGCACCAGCCCTGGAGTCAGGAGGACCTGAGTTCAAATGTGGACTCAGACACTTAACACTTACTAGCCATGTGACCTTGGGCAAGTCACTTAACCCCAACTGCCCTGCCTTCCCCGCTCCAAAAAGAAAAAAAAATTCTCAGTAAAGTTATAATAATAGTTGATATTTCTAAAATACTATAAGGTTTACACATACCATGCTAAGGTTTTTATTTTGAGAAATTTTTATTGTTTAAAAGTCATAACTAAAGCTTAAAAAAATATAGAACTCAATATGTTCCATTCCTATACCCCTCTCCCCAGAGTAACACATGGGGATGCCCCTCTTATCCTGCTGGCCAGGACCCAGCCCTGAGGAGCCTGCCTACCTGCCTCCCCTCAGTCCACTGAGACACTGGCTGGAAAGAGGCCCGCTGGTTAAGTAGTAGTACTTTTGTGGTTGTGGTTGTTGAGTCATGTCCTACTCTTTGTGACCCTATTTGGGGTTTTCTTGGCAAAGATACTGGAGTAGTTTTCCCCTTTCCTTCTCCAGCTCATTTTACAGATGAAGAAACTGAGGCAAACAGGGTTAAGTGAGTTTCCCAGGGTCACACAGCTAACAAGTATCTGAGGCCAGGCCAGATTTGAACTCAGGAAGATGAGTTCTCCTGACTCCAGACCTGGCACTCTATCCAATGTGCCAGCCAGCCACCTCTGAAATAGCTAAGAGAAAACAAAACTGTACTACACTTGCCACAGACTCCTGGGAAACTCAAACTAGAGACAGTTTCACCATTCATCTCCTTCCTGAGCTGAGGGATGAGCCTGTTCATTCTAGACCCTCGTGTTCTACTCTCTGCTTCATGTGAAGATGCCATTTTTTGTCTGTGTAGACTCTGAACTCACAACTACTTCCTTGTTCCTGAAGCACGAGGCAAAGGGCTGGACACACAACATATGCTCAATAAATTCTGGCAATTAGACTAATTGGAGTGAAGTTGCCAGGCATCCACAGAGATGGAGTTGTCTTATTTCTTTTCTTTGAACCTTTTTTTTTCATTCATTTTGAATGCCTGTCTAATGCAGTTTACCCCACTTCGCTCCCATCTGTCTGGTGATTAGCAGGCTCAGATAAGCTCAGGGCAGCTGGCTTGTGCAGTGGATAGAGTGCCAGGCCTGAGTCAGGAAAACTCATCTTCCTGATTTCAAGGCTGGCCTCAGACACTTGCTAGCTGTGTGACCCTGGGCAAGTCACTTAACCCTGTTTGCCTTGGGTTCTTTATCTGAAAAATGACATGGAGAAGGAAATGGTGAACCACTCCAGTATCTCTACCAACAAAACCCCCAAATGGGCTCACTAAGAGTTGGACACAACTGAACGAGATCAGATAGTTAGGTAGAAAAAGGGGCACAGAATGTTAGATTTGAAATCAGAAACACTTGAACTCTAACCCTTCTTCAGACACCAGCTATATGACTCTGGGCAAGTGATATCAGCTCTTTAGAGGCCTCAGTTTTCCTAATCTATAAAACAAGTGGATAGAACTCAGTGGTCTATAAGGTCTCTGCCAGATTTCAATCTATGATGCTATGGTCTGGTTCACACTTCCTACTGTTGGAGAGGCCCCCAGACTCTCATTTTAATTTGCCACATAGTAACAACTTTATTTTATACTTACTTTTCTTTCTTTTCTTTTTGGAGGGCAATTGGAGTTAAGTGACTTGCCCAAGGTCACAAGGCTAATAAGTGTTAAGTGTCTGAGGTCAAATTTGAACTCAGGTCCTCCTGACTCCAGGGCTGGTGCTCTATTCACTGTGCCATCTAGCCACCTTACACTTACTTTTCAAAAGCATGGTTATCATGTTTTTCAATTTATTCAGATGGAGGGTGGGGGAGGGAAAGGAAGGTTATTGGGGATGAGAACTGCTAAAGGTCGGTACATTGAAAGCCCCAAGAAATGACAACTCATATCTTGACAGTGAGGGAAGAGGGTGTTGAATTGTGAAAAAAATAGCAAGCATTTCATAGTACTTCAAAGTTTGTAAAGCACTTTGCAAATATTATGTCATTTTATCCTCACAACTCTGGGAGGCAGATGGCATTATTATCCCCACTTTACAGATGAAGAAACTGAGGCAGTAGACAGACATTAAGTGATTTGCTCAGGGTCACATGATTAGTTAGGCCATGCTTGGTGAGTGAGGCCATATTTGAACTTAGGTCTTTCTAAATCCAAGTGTAACCACTGGGCCACCCAGTGGTTGAGGACCATTTACAAGTCTCAATCACTCCTGAGGACAAGGCTATGTTAAAGGACAGAACAATAACTGATATTGATAAAGTTGACCCTCATTTATCCAGAACCCATAAGGTAGTTTTCTAGCATATTCTAAGTAAGAAGAGAGAGAATCATAAATTCCATTTTAATTTCTATCAGAAGAAAATATAGTTTTGGAAGTTAAAGAAGTATGCTTCATTTATCTAATTAATTCACTTTTGGTGGCATAAGATAACACCAAATGAATATTCATAGCATTTGTAGTTGCTCACATTCCTAGATTACATTAATGTTACATAGCAATTTATTCCTCCTCAAAACTCCTAATAGATGAATAATTCAAGATTTAAGTTATCCCTGTTTTTTTTTGGGGGGGGCAGGACAATTGGGGTTAAATGACTTGCCCAAGGCCACACGTCTAGTAAGTATGTCAAATGTCTGAGGCTGCATTTGAACTCAGGTCCTCCTGACTCCAAGGCTGGTGATCTATTCACTGTGCCACATAGCTGCCTCTAATTATCCCTGTTTTACAGGTGTGAAAACTGAAGCTCAAATAGGAAAAGACTATTGAAATATGAAGGTCAATTAATCCAAAGCCTTCATTTTGCTGGGAAGGCAAGCAAGGTCAAGGGATCTGTAAAGGTCACAAATTGGTTGTGATTTAAGTTTATAGGTGGGGTTCCTACATTCAACATTTCTCAAAATGAAGAAATCACATATCTGTCTCTTATTCAGGCATTCATATGTTAGCTGTGTAACCATGCTCAAGTTATTGGAACCTCTCTGATTTTCAATTTCCTCATCTGTAAAATGGGGATAAAAGTGTCTCAAACATATATTGAGTGCCCACTGAATGCAGAACACTGTGATAGGCACTGAGGGAAATGTAAGGCTCATCTATGATAGTGTCCCCAACCTTATGGAATTTATACTCAAATGGACAAGACATTATTACCATGTGTAACCATAATGATCAATTACTCAGTTATTTCAGTCTGGTCCAATTCTTCATGGACCCATTTGGGACTGAAATTCATAGTAAAGTGTTATGAGGGGTCTTCTTGGAAGAGTGGAAAGAATGCCAAATTTGGAGTCAGAAGTCTTGGGTTTAAATCCTATTTCTGTCACTTACTACTTGCTTGGCCCTTATGCAGACAACTTGACTTCTAAGGTCCTCAGTTTCCTGATCTGTAAGATGATGAGGCTGGATTAGTTACCAAGGTCACTTCCGGTTCTAAATTTCTGATCCAGAGTCTGATGATGAGAATAATACCTGCATAAAGTAACTTCACAGTTCCTTGGGAGGAACCAGTAGATTAGAGATGGGAAAGCTCTTTGCATTCTTACCAACCAAGAAGGGATCATGATGATCAATTCCTTATCTAGACAGTAGAACTGCTCAACCTAGGTTATCTATCACATTCTGTTCTAGTTGTCAAATGTTCATTCGGTGGTAACAAGCACCTCATTTATCAACCCAGACTAGGTTCACTTTAATCTAGGAATTATCAGGACTCAGAGATTTTAAATAAATTATGTACACAGGAAATATGAAGAATTTATAAGCTATTAAACCACATTTAAAGTTAACTCTTGGCTCCTTCAATCAGTTAGACTCATAGACTTGCTTGGTATTCCAGATGTGCTACAGGGGTAGGTCCTCAAGTGCAGCCCTTTGACTGAATCTAAACTTCAGAGAACAAATACCCTTAATAAAAGGATTTGTTCTGTAAAACTTGGACTCAGTCAAAAGGCTTCATCCAAGGACCTAGAAGGTCACATGTGGGGGCTGTAGGTTCCTTACCTCAGTAGAATTTTCCACTTGTATCTTTTGGGAGCAGTGCTGGCTTTCAGCACCTCAGGCTTTTCACCCCCTTGAAGTATTCAGTTTTTAAAATGAACCTTTCACAGGAAAGAAAGTAATAAGTACAGATCCTGAAATTGCCTCTCTGCTTTTAATGAATATTAAACACACACACTATACATGCATATATACATATGTATGTGTATATATACATATTATATATATATGTGTGTGTGTGTGTGTAGAGAGAGAGAAAGAGAGAAAGAAAGAGAGAGTGTCTGGGTCTGTGTATGTTCATATACACACAGAAACTTCTATATAATGCAACAAGAATTTATCATTTTAAATATATACTGCTGCTCTCCCTCTATTTACTTTTCCTGTATATTTTTAAAAAATGGTTTATTTCTGGAGTTATATTTGGATTGTTGGTCGTATTCTGCTAAGTTTTAACAACATACTCTGAAGTAAAATCCCCTCCCCTCTTGTATAATAACATCGGGTCTATTTGTGAACTTAATTTATTTAAATTCTGCCCAGATTGTATATTTAGAGCCCAGCAGGAAGAATCCAAGGCAGGCACAGTCTCAGTCATTATGACTATCCTTTGCTGCCACCTTGTGGACTTTGGGGAGATGGCTCCTCTTGTTGAAACTGGATTTGAATGTTTGTTAATTCACTTGGTCATTCATAGCACTTAGATGTGGAAGGGATTATATCCATTAACTGGTCCTATTGTCTCATTTTCTATGTAAGAAAAGTAAGGCCAAAGAATGGAAAGTGACCTTCCCAAAGTCATATAATTGACAAGTAGCAGCGCTGGGATTTGAATCCCGATCCACTTATTCATGTCTAGGAGCAAAGGCAGAAAGAATGGGTTACAGAAGAGGTGAATTTGATATGTTAACAAAGAGGACAAAAACCATGGAATGAACATCTGACAATTAAAACAGAATGTTTTAGGCTGAGCAATTCTACTGCCTAGACAAGGAATTGATCATTGTGATGCCTTGCTGGGTGGAAAGGTGACAAAGTGTTTTCCCATCTTTGTTCTACTGGATTCTCCCAACAAAATGTGACTGATCAAAAGATATCACTAAGACTTGATGGGCACAAGACCCACGACTAGACTATGGCTCTGGGAGAATATACCTTATTCCAAAGGGACGAAATAGGTTATTTTTCTCTTTCTTTAAAAGAGAGGGGCTTCATTATTAAGAAGATATACTTATGTTGAGGAAATCCAGGAAGCAAAATGAAAGAGAGGGAGGGACAGACAAATAAACAGATAGATACCCATACAAACAGAGACACAGAGAGACAGAGATAGAGACAGAGACAGAGAGAGATAGAGAAACAGAGAGAAAGACAGAGAGAGATAGAGATACAAAGATACAGAGAGACAGACAGAGACAGAGAGAGACAGAGACAGAGACACTAACTGAGGTTGAGAGAATTTGGGTAGAAAACAAGAGAGGCAGAAGCAAAAATGTAACTGCTCATTTAAAAAATATAACAGATTTGGGAAAAGCACATTTCAAAGAATTCAGAGAAAAGATTGGTAGGACCCCATAGTTTGAAATTCTCTAGGGAGATGCCAGTAGGGATTTGGAGAAAGATGAGAAGTTCTCAAGAATGAAGAGTTACAATTTTGTCAAGGAGGAAAATAACCTAAGTTATATAAAGAGACAGATGAGAACATACAAGAAATTTCTTAGCCATCTTTGATCTTTGATGCCCAAAGAAGGGAAAATACAAAAGCATTTAAGAGTGATTTGTTTGTTTGTTTTGTTTGGCTTTTTGTTTTTCTAGTTCAAAACTCTGATTTCACTGGAGTGGAAGAATCCTGGTAAGGAAACTTCCTCTAAAAATGTAGATTGACAAGTGTTCTGCAACTTCTTTAAAGAGTTGCAAGGATGGGAGGAGGGAGGACACCTAGGAGGCACACCAGCCCTGAAGGCAGGAGGACCTGAGTTCCTAAAACAAAAACAAAACAAAACAAAGTAAGAAGTTGCATGGGGCATTGACTATGCTCAGGCTCACATAACCAGGGTGTGCCAGAAAGCAGCCCCTGAATCCAGGCAGGTCTTAGTGACTCTGAGGTCACCTCTTCTTCCACTTGCTACTTCCTTCCATAAAAACAAAGCCGGGAGTGAGTTGCTTCTGGTGAGAAAAGCTAAGGATACAGAAAATTATTTAAAAAAAAAGTATATTAGGGAAAAAAGGAGGATGAAACAAGGGATATTACCATTGCTTAGAAATAATATTTATAGCTAGAATAAAGATGTATATACATGTAAACATACAAATAAACACATAAACGTATGCATATACACATATACATATGTATAACTTTAAAGTTTGTGAAACACATATATATTGTTTGTTTATTACATATGTATTATTGTTGCATATATTTATTCATTAAGTATATCATTTGTTTGAGTGCAAATTTGAACTCAGATCTTCCTGACGATGGAGCCAGTGTTCTAACCATTGTACAAGCTAGCTGCCAAAAAAAAAAAATTAGCGTTTATAGAATGTTTTAATGTCTTTAATGCTTTACAAATATTATCTCATTTTACCCTCACAACAACCATGGAATATAATTGCTATTATTATCTTCATTTTATAGATAAGGAAACTGAGGCAGGAAGAGGTTACATTACTTGCCTAGAGTCATACAGGTAGGAAGTACCTGAAGCCAGGTATGAACTCAGGTTTTCCTGACTCTTTACAGCCATGAAACATGGATACCATTATTATCCCCATTTTACAGATAATGAAACTGAGAAAAAAAGAGGTTGTGTCTTAGCTATTATACCTAGCAAATCACTTAATCTCTTTCTGTCTCAGTTTCCTTATCTGTAAAATGAGGATCAAATGAGATAACAGCTAGGCCAAAAAAGAATAGCTAGCATTTATGTGATGGATCAATGTTCTTAAAGTGCTTTACAATGCACAGATACTCAATGCTGATTTTGCTTCCTTTTTTTTTCCTTTTTGGAAGGGGAGGGCAGGGCAATTGGGGTTAAGTGATTTGCTCAAGGTCACACTCCTAGTAAATGTTAAGTGTCTGAGGCCAGATTTGAACTCAGGTCCTCATGACTCAAGGGACAATGCTCTATTCACTGTGCCACCAAGCTGCCCTGTCTTGCTTACATTTTCTCTGGGAAGATCTTTGTCCAAAAAGGACACACAGAAAATGGCTAATAGTGGTGGTAGCTGCTACCCAGTGATTCCTGCAAAATTCTGGAACATATTATTAAAGAGGTGGTTAGATCTAAAAAAGGGAGTACTGATAACAAAAGGTCTTCATCCAAAACAGGTCCTGCCAGACTAGCCTTATTTCCTTTTTTTTTTTTCCAGACACAGTTATTAGACTAATGAGATCAAGGGAATACCATGGATACTACTTTCTTCTGTAGCTGTATGGCACAACACTTCCATTAAAGTCAAGAAGACCTAAATTAGAATTCTGCATCAAACTGGCTGTGTGACCCTGTGTGAGTCAGTTAACCCCTCTCAGCTTTAGTTTCTTCATCTGTGGAATGGGGATACCAAATAGTACCTAGTTTACAGGGATGTTGGGTGGATAAAATGAGATAATATTTGTAAACATTAAAACTGTATAAATGCTAATATTTATTATCCTTAGATTTTTTAACACAGCATTTAGTAAAATCTTTTGTGCTATTCTTACAGAAAAGATGAATAGATATGGGCTAGATTAGTACTCTAGTTCATCTGAAAAAAAATTGGGAGATTTTTGTAGATTGAAAGCTCAAAATGAGTCAACAGCATGATAAGTCAATCCAGAAAATGAATACAACTTAAGCCAGCCTTTCACCTCCACTCTATCTGCCAAACAGGTCCTGCAGAGACTGTCCTTGGGAGGAGCTCCTGAGGTCCCACGGAGCATTTGACTACTCACTCCATGGGACCATGCAAACTCATTTTCAACCTGGACGTTTTCCACCCTACCAACTAGATCACCAGATATGTCTTAGAGGAGCTCAGCAACCACCTTTGCTACCCTATAGTTTGCCTTTTGTTCTGAGAATCACATCAGCACCACCATTGCCTCTGGAAAGTGTCCGTCAATTGGTTGCCATATAGTTCTATTCACCATCTTTGTGACTTTGCAGAGCAGAGCTCTTGTCCCTGGACACCATTCTTCACTCTTACTTTTGTGCTTGTATCCCCAGAGCTTGGCACAGTGCTTGGCACATAGTAATCACAAATGTTTAATAGTTACTGTTTCTTTTATGGGGTTTTGGCCTAATTTATGTTTATGCTTAACAAATGTCTTTTATTTGTCCATGCATTAAGAGATTTATACTGTCCAAGAATAAGAATGTGAGAGCCTCTTTCTACTCTGTCCTGTCCACATCACACCTGGATATTGTATTTAGTTCTATGTGTCCCATTTAAAATCTGGAGGGTATTCAGTAGAGGGAAATCAGGATAGTAAATGTTCTCAAGTTCATGTCCTTTGAACATCTGTTGACAGAATTGGGCCTGGAATTCATGATAGACTTGGAGTCAGGAAGTTGTTCAGTTGTTTCCGTCATATCCGACTCTTCATAATCCCCAATGGGGGTTTTCTTGGCTAAGATACTAGAATGGTTCGCCACTCCTTTCTTTAGCTCATTTTTCAGATGAGGAAACTGAGGCAAACAGAGTTAAATAATTTGCTCAGGCTCAGACAGCTAGTGTCTGAGACCAGATGTGGATTCAGGAGGATAAATTTTTCTTACTCCAAGACTGAAACTCTATTCATTGTGTCACCAGGTCAGGAAGACTCGGGTTTAAATTTTACCTCTGACACATATTAGCTTTATGATAGTTGGCAAGTCCCTTAACCTTTCTTAGCCTCAGTTTTTTCATCTGTAAAGTGAGTCATTTGGATTCACTGGTTCTTTCTGTTCCTTTCTAACTCAGAATTTGTGAACCAATGATCCTGTGCTTAATTTTAAAGAATAGAAGATTTAGGAAAGGAGATAAAGGTTACTTTCAGATACTGAGGACTTTAATCATTCCCAAAAGGCAGAGCTAGAAGCAATGCAAGGAAGTTGCAGATATAAAATTAGGTTTGATGGCAGGAAAATATTTGTAACAGTGATCTCAAAGTGAAATGGCGCCAACTCAGTAGGCCAACTTGTTCCCCCTTACTTTGTGGTAGTTGATCTTTCCACTTCTGTTGCTTTAGTCGTGGTGCTGCTGATTGACTGGTTGTGTCTAAACACATGACGAGAGCATTTTTGACCTGGGTTTGAGATATAACCCTTAAATCCGACAAATTAGCACTTCTATCCTAGGTGACCTTGAGGACTCTTCAGACTCCCAAATGGTGTAATTAGATGGACTATCTATCACTCATTCTCCACTGGTTACTACTAAATACAACCTGCCCTCCATACTTTTTGGAAATGATATTCCCAGTCTTTGTAGTTCTTGTTAGTTTATTTCCACAGAGAATTTCTGTGACCAGCAGCAAATAGCAGGTCCAGGCCTGTGATTAGAAAAGAAAGGAAGTGTGTGGCCTCCCGAGGCAGCCTGTTTCACTTTTAGATTATTCTTGTTAGGAATAGTTTCCTGATATCAAGCCTAAATCTATATCTTTGCAACTTTCATGCAATGTTCCTAGGGTTGCCTTTTGGGGATAATGAGAACTAATTGAATTCCTTCCACTTAAAGGTCTCTAAGCAAAGGCAGGGCAACTGCTTGTCATGTATGTTGCAGAAGTCGATCAGTTTGGCCAATATTTTCTTCAAGGAATAGCCAGGGTAGTGAATGGGAGTCACAAGATTTGGGGATTCGAGTCTCAACTCTTCCACTAATTAGTTAAGCAACTCATGTACCCCTTTTGGGACTCAGTTTCTTCATTTATAGAATGACGGTTTCAGACAAGGTGATTTCTATGGTCCCTGTCAACTCTAATATTACAATTTTGTTCTTACTGACATTAATGAAATAAGGCCCCAAATCTGCAATATTGTCGAGAGCTAATAATTTGTTTAAATGGCTACTGCAGGTCCCTGTTTTCCATTTAACTAAAATGTGCAGAGCTGGGCTGGCTGCAGTTATTTGTGTCTCAATAACTTGTGGTGTATTACATTATGACCACCTGAGGGAAATTCTCTGAGAATAATTTGGCAATAACTTTCATACTATTGAGCCGAAGAGAGACAGTTTATACTCCTTCAGTGGTCTAGCGCGTGCAAAATAATTGCAATTGTCATTTGAAAGCCCACATGAGGAGGAAGATAGTTGATTTTTACTGGTACGGTAATTTTTTTAAAACAGGCCCTTGTGTCCTTCAGTTTATTCTAAAAACTTTGCATAGCACTGCCTGTCTGGAGATCAGATACTTTAGGACAAAAATATTTCCTTGGTCTTTTAAGGATCATTTTAAGCGCAGGTCAAAAATTCTCTAGGCAGGCATATGCTTGGATGAAATCAATCAACCAACAGCACAATGAATATAATAATAAAAATAGAAAAAACAACCACCATGAAACAATCAATAGGGAATGGCGAAAAATGACAAAAATAGTCATGGCCCCAAGCTTGTCGATTCAGTATGCTTTGGTGCCTCGCTGAAGGGTTGGCACAGATAAACCATTAAAAAAGTATGTACTGATTGATTGAGTACAGGTCACACATGGACATAAAGGAACTGAGTAGAAATTCCTTGTTAGGTAGTTGGTCTTGTGCCAAATACAAGAGGGAAATATGTGGTGCAATGGAGAGTGTGTAAGACATGGGACTCGAGAGTCTGAATTCCACCTCAGAAACTTACTAGCTGTGTGACCCTGGGCAAGTCACTTATACTCTCTTTGCTTCAATTCCTTCATCTGCAAAATGGGCTAATAATAGCAACTACCTCCCAAGGTTCTTGAGAAGATCAAATGTGAAGTGCTTAGCAAATCTTGAAGCATAAATAGAAGCTATTGTAATTATTTTTATAAATAACACACAGTTGAAATGTAGAAAGATGCTTCACAGATTCTACACTGTGAATTAAGGTTTCCTTGTATATTTAAGAGCATGTCATGGAAGAGAAGGATGAAATGTTATGAGAGATGTTGTCTCATAAAATGGGCAAAATCACTTGAGGGGAAAACAAGCCTATAGAAAGCTTGGTCTGAGACCCAACTTAGCCAGATCAGTCTGAGAGTATGGAACTGGGAGGAGGTCAAAGAAAGGTGTGAAAGAGAACAAATCTGCCAGTGACAACAATCTCTTTTTCTCTTCAATGATGTTTAATTCTCTACATTTCTAATAGCTTAGTACCCAGGAAGTTGAAATGACACCAAGGAAAATGAAGTCAAAGAGAGTAGTTGGACTTGACCAACAAGGAGATTTGTTCTAGACGTAACACAGTTGTGGAAGTATTTGGGGCTGATATTCAACAATTCAAGGAGAGAGAATGGAATGGAAAAGGATACTATACATTTATATGCATGTGAATATTTATATATACCATGTGTGTATATAAATATATATATATATATATATAGGCTTCCTACCTGGTTTCTGACTCAAATGAAATTTCTATCTCTAAGGTTATCAATGATTTCTTAATCACACATGGCCTTTTCTCAGTCATTCTCCATCTTGACCTCTCTGTAGCATTTGATACTATTAACCACTCCCTCTTTTAGGATACTCTCTCCTTTTTTGTTTTTTTCCAGATGCTGCTCCCTCCTAGTTCTTTAATTTTTCTGACTACTTATTGCAAGTCTCCATTGTTACATTATCACTCATGTGCTCCTCCCTCATGAGGAATGTCACCCAAGGATTTGTCTTGGGATTTTTTTGGGGGGCGATTTGTCTTGGGATTTTTTCCATGGACTCAAGAATCAACTCTATAAAAGTGACTCTCAACTCTATTTATCCAGCCCATCTATTTCTCCTAAAATTCACACCCAAATCACCAACTATCTTTGGCCATCTCCAAAGTCATTTTCCCTAGGTATCTCCAACTCAGCACGTCCTAAAGAGAACTAAATGTCTCCCCTTGCAAATGTACCCCTCCTCCAAACTACTCTGTTTCTGTTGAGAGCACTACCACCCTTCTAGTCACTCAGATTAAAACAACCTTGGAGTCACAATTCATTGCTAAGACATATTGATTCTATCTCCAAAGTGCCTCTTTCATTCATCCCTTTCTCTCCTATTGTACTTTTACCACATTCATCATTTCTTGTCTAGACTACTGAAACAGCTTCCTAATTGGGTTCCTAGCTTCCAGTGTCATTCCTTTTGAATTCCTTCTATATACAATTACCAAAGTGATTTTCTGAAAATGCAGTTTTGGCCATGCCACTTTCAGGATTAAGAACCGCTGTCCACTTCCTCTGTCATTAGAATAAAAGACACAACTTCTCAGCTTTCAAGTCCTTTACAATCTGGTTCCAGACTATCTTTCTAGACTTACTGCCCTTGGTTATTCTGAACACACTTTACATTCCAGCAAACTTAGTCCACTTATTGTTTCTCGAATTTATCATTGTCTCCCTCCTCCATGCTTTTGCAGAGGTTATTTCCTTATTCCTAGAATTTACTCCTTCCTCATCTCTGCCTCTAAGATCTCTAGCTTTCTTCAAGGATTTCCTTTCTTCATGTTCCACGTCTGAAAGAAACTTTTCCTGATGTGCTTTGATCATGCTCTTTCCCTTCGCAATTTTATGTCTTGGATTCCTTATATACCCTGAAAGAGTAAGCTCCTTGAGGGCAGGGATTGTTTGTATGTGTCTTTGTATCCTCACTCAGTGTCTTGCATACAGTCGGTGCTTAACTATTGTCTGATAAGTTGGATTGGAAAACATCACCATATTGCTCTAAAAAAAGACAACTGTGATGTCATCACTATAAAATGTTTGTGAGAATAATATAGGCCTTTTCTGGCTTCCCCCACATCCCACCACTGCTAGTTCCTGCCCTTTGTGATTATCTTCCATTTATACTGTATGTACCTTGTATGTAGGTAGTAGTTTGCATCTTGTCTCCTCGTGTAGAATGTGGAAATACCTCTAATAGCCACAATGGGAGGCTGAGGCTGGTGGATCTCTTGAGGCTCAAGAGTTCTGAGAGACAATGGACTAAGCTGAACAGGTATCCACACTAAGTGTAGCATTAATGTAGTAAGTTCTCAGGAGTGGAGGGCCACCAGGTTACCCAGAGAAGGGCAAAGTGGCCCATGTCAGAAATTGAATAGGACAAAGCTTCCACGCCAATCAGAGTGCGACTGAGCCATGAGAAGCACTTCCAAACCACCTGAGATAAGGAGATCTAGCCTAAAAAAAGATGGGAGCTCCCTATGGGAAGGAACCATTTTCCCCCCTTTGTTTCCCCAGGAGATAGCACAGCTCTTAGTAAATAGTGGGCACTTAATAAACTCTTGCTGACTGACTGAATGACATAGGTACATGTATCTATTATGGTGATTCCTGATTAAAATATGAGAAGGGAAGAGGAAGGTTTTTGCAGACTATTATTTTAGTGTATAGACCATATCTTTGTAGTCACTCAACTGAGTGAGAGGTATAGAAAAAATAAAATCTTACTTTGTTTATGGTCTTTTGAATACAAGAATATTTGATTCAGTTGAGCAAAACAGAACATTAAAGGCTCTTTCTTCCATGCATGTGTTAAAGAGTATGTAAGAATTATTCATAGATACAGTGACAGAGATAAATGTCTTTGGTGTTCTGCAGCATCAATAGCAAGTACAGCATAAAAGGGGGAGTCATTTGCCCATCCAAGGTTTTAATCTTTGGCACAAATAATGCCTTGAATAAAGTCCAAATGCAAGAATTGCTTGGAGCTGGACATGTTCCCTACATATATCTTTTTTTCTGATGACATTGCTATTTAAATCAAATCCTATAACATTATAGGGCTTTCCCAATTAGAATTGTATTCACTTCAAAGCAAATTAGTAATCCACTCAGGAAAACCAAACTGATGATGAATAGAGTTTTTTTAGGTTATGTCATGCAATTAAATGGAAAGTCCATTGAATAAATTTATTGATACACACACATACATATACACACATGCATATATGTATATATATGCGTGTGTGTGTATATATATACATATATATATATATATATATATATAGAGAGAGAGAGAGAGAGAGAGGGAAATAGAGAGAGAAAGAGAAAGAATCTAAGGGCAACTAGATGGTACAATGGATAGAGTAATGGGAAGGAATTGGAATCAGGAAAACTCATGTTCATGAGTTCAAATCTGGCCTTGGACATTTACAAGTTGTGGGATCCCGGGCAAGTCACTTAACCCTATTTACCTCAGTTCCTTATCTGTAAAATGAGGTAGGGAATGAAAAGGCAAACCACTCCACTACCCTTGCCAGGAAATCCACAAATGTGGTCATGAAGTCATACATGACTGAAATGATGGAACAACATAATATATGCATGCATGTGTCTAAACATGTAGTACACATGTATTTATTTCTCTACCTATCTTTATATAGGCATCACAAATGAACTGTGAGTTGGTCTCACAGTCTTGATTGCACATTAGAAACTATGTACAATTTCCAATAATCCTAAATGGTTTCCTGGTGTTGAAATTCATCTTTTTAACTCTCACAGTCTTGATTGCACATTAGAAACTATGTACAATTTCCAATAATCCTAAATGGTTTCCTGGTGTTGAAATTCATCTTTTTAACATCAATATTTTTCTACTGGTGGTATATGACTTTGAATGTTAAGACATTTCATTTCTTAAAGAATCAAAATTTCAAGAGGCCTAAAGGAAAATTAAAAGCCACATGGTGTAGGAGTAAGAAAGCTGCAGTCCTTTCCCATCAGTGACATGTGTAGGAGAAGGTTTTGTACAAGCTGTCATCAAGAATGTGTACATGAGCAAATGGTAACAGATGGGCAGCCCACATGTTGTACAGGTACCTAGGAAATACTAAAAGGCCAAGATTGGGAGCCATCCGGCATGTTAGGCAGAGAGATATTCTCTAGAGGCTTTACTGATAATGACATACATTTTGGGATATGGATAATATGGGAATTTGTTTTGCTTGACTGTACATATTTGTTACAAAGGATTTTTTTTTCTTTTAAATGGGATGGTGGGAAGGAGAGAAAAGAAATGTATATTAATGGAAAAATAAAATAAATTAAAAGATAAAAAAGAACCACACAGAACAAAGAGACATGGATGGGTTGCAATCTGTGCTGATGGAAGGAATACCAACAGTGGTTAATCAATCAATCAACACACATTTATTAAGTGCTAAAATCATTTATTAAGTGTTTAAGTGTACAAGGCACCGTGGTAAGTGTTGGGGATATAAGGAAAATGAATGGAGCAATGCTTACTTGTAAGAGACTTACATTCTAATGGAGGAGACAACAAGCATATATATATACACACACATACATGTATGTGTATATGCACATAGGTGTACATGCACATACATGCTATAGCATATACACACATACATATATACATACACAGATATATGTATATACTATAGAGAATTAATACAAGGTAGTTTGGGGGGGGGTGAGGATTCTGGCAGTTGAAGGATTCAGGAAATAATTTCTATAGGAAAAAGGCCATGGATTCATTGATATATGCCAGAGCCCAAATATCTAGAAAACAGAACCCTTCAGGGAACAGGTCTTGGTTGGAATTTTCAGACAGAGCAAAAAGCTGAGGCCAAAGGCAGTGGCGGTATCATGGTCTGATTCTCCTGATACTGTCACTGTCTGGCTCTCTGTCTTCTTGTCTCTGTAGACCCTTACAAACAAGATAAATGGCCCTTCAATGGCTCCTTCCCCAAAGGACACAGACAAGCATGAGATGATCACAGAACATTCTCTTAAACCTAGAAGACATCACTGAAAGCCCCAGAGAGCTCGTCTAATACCCAGAGGCTAAAGTGACTGTCTTGGGATGCTGTTGCAATTCCCACAAGGGCATCTGTACTTACTTAACACAACGTCAGGCTCATGCCAGACAATTAATAAACTGATTGACTGAATAGAGCACTGACCCTGGAGTCAGGAGGACCTGAGTTCAAATCCGGCCTCAGACACTTAACACACAAAAAAACTAGCCGTGTGACCATGGGCAAGTCACTTAACCCCAATTGTCCTCCAAAAAGCAATATAAATAAATTGATTGATTGATTGATTGACCAATTCACTTGTATCAGTTATTCTTCCACCCCATGCTAGCATTAGCTAGTCTTCCACCCCATGCTAGCATTAGCTAGTCGCTTTTTGCCACTCAAGACTTCTTTTAAATATGCTGCAGTTACTAATTAGATCATGCATTGGATAGAGCACTGGATTAGAATCAGGAAGATCCGAGTTCAAATCCAGTCTCAGATATTTGCTAGTTATGTGACTCTAGGCAAGTCAGTTAACTTCTTTTTGCCCCAGTTTCCTCACCTTTAAAATGGTAGAAAATAATAGCACCTACATCCTGGGGTTATCGTGAGTCTCAAAGGAGATAATATATGTGAAACACTTTGCAAACCTTAAAGCACTATATAACTAGCTATTATATTATAACTACTATTATTGTGTTCCCTCATCAGAGAGTATTGCATCTTAATAGAGTCTAAAACTTAAACAATAGGAATAAATCACTGATGATGGGATTTTAAGTATTAGAAGATTTGAAACTGGAAGGAACCATTTAGTAAATCTTTTTTTTTTTTTAACAGATAAGGAAAAGGAATCCCATAGAGATTAAGTGAATTGTATAAGGTCATAGAACTAGCAACTACCGTGTTTCCCCAATAATAAGACACTGTCTTATTATTTTTTTTGGAAAGAAAAACACCAGAGGGCTTATTTTCAGGGGAGGGCTTATGTTGTCCTGCCTCAGCTCTCCTCCGCGGCACTGCTCTCAATGGCGCCAGCAAGCAAATCACTGGGGAAGAACAGGATGACACGCTCACTGCTGCAGCTCTGATTGGATGCAGCTCGGAGTGCGGCATGCGTTTCACGGAGGGGGGGGGGACGGTGCATACAGAGGGTACCGTAATGTAGCGTGTAGCGCAGGGGATCACCTTCACTACAATAGCAATCTCAATAGGGCTTATTTTCAGGGGAGGGCTTATTTTAGAGGAATCTTACACAGTAAGGCGAGGGCTTATTTTCAGGATAGGTCTTATTATCGGGGAAACACGGTATCAGAGCAGAGATCAGAGCCTGGTCCTCAGCACTCTCAACTTCTTCATAGCTTTCCTTTTTATACTGGTTGTAGTGGTGAAGAGGAAGCAAAAGATTGCTGGCTTAGTTGCTAAGGGATCTGGATTCAAATATTGCCTCTGACACTTACTATCCATGTGACTTTGGGTTAGTGACTTAATCTCTCTGGATATCAGTTCACTCAGTAAAATAAGAGTGGGGTAAGGGGGTTAACAAATAGCTTCTAAGGTCCCTTCCAGCTCAAAATCTATAATTTCCTGACTGTTTGCTATCTACTTTGTCACAGAGGGGAAGGGAAAATAAACATAATGTCAAGTCTTACTGTTGGTGCCATTGTAGAAATAATGAAAAAAAGGCTTTATGGTTTGTAAAGGGAGGAAGGACAAGTGTTAAAATCCCTATTTTACATTAAGAGTAGAGAGGTAACAGGTGGGGGACGATGCGTGTGGAACACTGTGTATGAGGTCAAATATTTTTGAAGCATTAATTTTACTGAATTTCTCTCTTTCCCCTCTTTAAATTTTTGTCATTGTGAAGAATGACTTGATTATTAAGGTATCAGTTACAAAGGTAGTGGATACAGCAGGAGGAATCAGACTATGCTATGACCAGTCCACAGACTTTTACTCTGAGGAGTAGTTTATTCCTACCAGCTAGGGCTCTGGTGTACATCAATGAATCTTAACAAACTGGGGCACCGAGAGAGGTTTATTGGGAAATATTGTTGCTCTTCAAGTGTTTCAGTCATGTCCAACTCTTCATGACCCCATTTGGGGTTTTCTTTGCAGAGATGCTGGAGAGGTTTGCCATTTCCTTCTCCAGTTCATCTTAAAAAATGAGGAAACTGAGGCAAACAGGATGAAGTGACTTTCCCAGGGTCACACAGCTAGTAAGTGTCTGAGGCTGGATTTGAACTTGGAAAGATGAGTCTTCCTTATTTTAGACCCAGTACTCTTATCTGCTGCACCACCTGGCTGTCCATTGAGAAATGTAGGTGATGTGAAAACAAAAGATATGAATATAATTTCTTCAAGAAGTATAAAGGGTAAAGTAATCTTGTAGTCCTGGCTGCAAGCAG
This sequence comes from Petaurus breviceps papuanus, assembly GCF_028583685.1. Classification (NCBI taxonomy): domain Eukaryota; kingdom Metazoa; phylum Chordata; class Mammalia; order Diprotodontia; family Petauridae; genus Petaurus; species Petaurus breviceps. Next base: position 16,775,999 of record NW_027187352.1, read on the forward strand.
CTTTGTAGTAGACATTCTCAGTTTTCCTAAATTCCTTAGGTAAATTAAATTGAAATTAGCATTGTTTATCCAAGTACCAGTTGTGCCTACCTATTAAACAGCTGCTGCATATCTCTTCTTATGGATTATCTGTATCTCTACAAATTTCTCTTGGGAAACAGTTCATCAAGTATTTAGAGGTACATCTGCAAGGGTACAATGGGAACCTCAAGATTAGGGGAGTGGCATCATTTCTTTCAAATTCCTAAAAAATGAAGAAAGCAAGTGGCCCAGAAGCACCAAGAAAATGAACATTTCCCAAGTGACCTGATGTTACCCTGCCCTTCTTGGAACCCTTTGTAGGCTAACCCGGGACCAAATAATAATGGGTAGAAGAAAGGCCTTTCTGTTTCTCTCTGCTATTAGCCACCACACAGAATAAATGCATGAGGAAGAGAGTGCTTTGATCAATAGGACTGCCCATTGAACGGAGTGAATTATGCTCTCTGCCCACCTACTAAAAGCATGTTCCCTGATCCAGGCAGCCCTGACCCTGACTCTCTGGTATAGAAGAAAGGAAAGTTATAAGGAAATTGTTATCAAGGACAAGAATGCAGAACACAGTAGGCTCCTTTCTCTTTAGGAATGCATACACAATTCTGAAGCAGGAGCCATATCAGTCATGATTTCAGGAACCATGGCTGTAGTGATGTTGCTGAAAAGCCCATCTGCAGAATGCGCTGTGTCTAATCCAGGTATGAACAGCAGATGGCATACTCTATCCTAAATATACTACCCAAAGACAAAGATTTTTCTTTCCTTTTAATCTTCTTATAGAAAAGCAGAATAATAATGATAATAAAACACAGCTGGCATTTAGATAGAAAATTCAGTTTTGCAAAGAGCTTTACAAATATTGTCTCATTTGATCCTTACAACAACTCTGTGGGGAAGGTCCTATTATCAAGTTCATTTTATAGATGAGGAAACTGAGGCTGGGAGAGGTGAGGATATTGCCTAGGGTCATACAATTAGAAAGCAAAAATATGAGAAAATAGTAAGAAAGAAGAGTAGATTGTTCTATTTATATTTGTTGTTCAGTCATTTTCAATTGTGTCTGACTCTTTGTGACCCCATTTGGGGTTTTCTTGGCAGAGATACTGCAGTGGTTTACCATTTCCTTCCCCAGCTCCTTTTACAGATGAGGAAACTGAGGCAAACAGGGTTAAGTGACTTGCCCAGGGTCACACAGTTAGTAAATGTCTGAAGTCAAATTTGAACTCAGGAAGATAAGTCATCCTGAATCTAGGCCAAGGACAAAATTGATGAGTTTGACCCCAATGTCAATCTTTCCTGATTCTTCCAGGAACTTGCCCAGTATGTAGTTGATGAATTCTGCTTGACTGATTAATTATATTTACTCCCCACACCTATGTTCAGTCTCTCCTATGTAGTTTCTGTGAGATTCAAGTTCTTATCCTTAAAAATTCCTTTATTTGGTCTTGCTATCTCTGCCAGGACTACATTTTTCTTCTCTAGGCAATCAGATGGCAGAGTGGATACAGTGCTGGACCTAGAGTCAGGAAGTACTGAGTTCAAATCTGGTCTTAGATATTTGCCATCTGTGTGACTCTGGGCAATTTAACCGAATTTAGAAATTTATCCTGAGTCTTAGTGTCTTCATCTGTAAAATAGGGAAGATAATAACACTGAGGAAGGAGAAGAAAGAATACGGAGAAAGGGAAAAAAGGGAAGGACAGAATAAAGGATGGAGGGAAGAAGGAAGGAAGGAAAGAAAAAAGGGGGAAGAAGGGAAGGAAGACACAAAAGGGAATGAAGAAAAGAAGGGAAAGGAAAAAGTAAGGAAAGGAGGGAGGAAGGAAGCCTGTATGTCTTTTTTTTTTTTTAAAGCAGTCAGGGTTAAGTAACTTGCTTAAGGTTACATGGCCAGTTATTTCTGGGTGTGCTGCTGAGTATCTGAGCCCGGGATTCGATCTCCAGGTCATCCCGACACTAGAGCCGGTGCTCTTATACTCGCTGTGCTACCTGGCCGCCCCTGTATGTCTTTCTAAAAACTTTTATGTGTATTTGAACTAATCATAGAATCCCAGACTGGTACAAGTTCTCAGATATCATCTAGTACAATCCATTGAACAATTCTTCAGTCCCCTTTATCTTATTCCTTAGAGGTTATATTCTGGTTCCTGCTCGAATATTTCATCATCTAATGAGGTAGGCTGTTTTCATACAGCTCTGATCATTAGAAAGTTCTTCTTTACATTGATTAAAAATCTATTTTCCATTTGCTTCTTCCCATTAGTACTAGTTCTACCCTCTGGACCTATGTACTTTGAGAAATGAAAAAAGAAAATCATACAGATACTAACATCAATTTCAAGAGCTTGTGTGTGAATTAAACAAAAATTACTCACTGATGAGGGTGTTCTCATCCTCTAGACCTTGTCCTTGAGATAAATTATCTTATACATCAGACATTTTAGGTCTGAGCTCTTTCTTAAGGTCTCCAAGATGCCAGGGTGGTTATAGAATTCAGAATAGGTCTTTCTTACCTAAAGTCAGTCGAATGTAGGTGCAGTGGGGAAAAGGAAGAAATCAGGGGTATGCCGGAGCCAGCTTAAACTAGAGATCTGATAGATAAATTTTCAGCCTGCCTTTATTTACACCTCAGAAATCGGCTTGATTTATTGTTCTGTTGATTGTCTATTAGGGGTGAGGAACCTGTGGAGTTGAGGTCACATGTGATCCTCTAGGTCCCTTGGACCAAATCCAAACTTCACCCTGGGAAACTCCTTTCACCTCTCTGTGCCTTAGTTTCCTATAAAATGAGGGGTTTGGATTCAGTGGCTTCCAGGTTTTCTTCTACCTCTAAATCTCTGATCCTCTGAGACCAGGGTTCAAATTCAATGCTCTTTCCACAATCCCATCTGCTGGTTCTTTTTGGGGCCAGATGTGGTGACTTGTATTCAGGGAGGGTTATGGTCTGTGAACACTTTTTCATCTGTCTTGGTTTTCAAGTTCCTGTTGCCTAGCTCAGAAACACCACCTCTTTTCCTCATGTGGAGCTCTCAGTACTGTCCATGGGAATTAGTTCCATGTATTACAAATAGTCTAGGGCTACTATTAGGAAGCATGACATATCACGAGGCTTTTACATGACTCTAGCTCTCAGGAGTCAGGATATTTCATTTCCCTCCAGACAAAAATCAATACTGAGAGTGGAGATTTATAGGCATTTGAAGATGATTGTTTGTCAGGCAGAAAAGATCAACATTTGGGGTTTCTACCAATGATGGAATATTGTTTTTTTTTCCTTTTCTGGAAATATCAAATACAGATTTCATATCATTACTCTGCAATATGCCATAGTACACCTCAATCCCTCTGTCTGAATATATGATTTTGGGAAGCATTAAGGAAATTAAATGATGAGAGTTGAAGGTCTGGCTCTCCCTCAAATCACAGAAATAAGATTTGGAAGGGACATTAAAGATCATTTAGTCCAACAGACTCTTTTTTACACATGAGGAAACTGAGTCTCAGAGAGGTTAAATGACTTCCAAGAACACATAACTGATAACTCATAGGGGCAAGTCCTGTGATAACCACATTCACTTCTCTCTACCTAGAAGCAAGTCTGAGGCCCATGTCTAAGTAAAATATGTTTCAAAATAATTTGTGATTGGAAAGGCTAGCTTTAGGGTAATTTCTCCATGCATGTGTTCAGTGGGGAGAATGTGTTCTGCATTTTAGGTAATGGAGACCCTGTTTTAACCTTTGTGTTTTTTTTAAAGTCCTTGTTTTTCCCTCTGCCCAAAGGGAAGTTGTACAGTTAATTATTAAATAAAAATGTGAGCAGATCATCCATAAGCCTGCCCTGAAATCCAAGAGGTTTTCTGATTGGCCAGCAATAGAGCCTAGAATTGTTAAAAGGACCAATAGTTTGATTCAGATTGCAAAGGATGACCAATCCTAACTCAGCAAAATGTATTCTTGGGAGGAAGATACCATTTTTTTCTAGAGTCCTAAGGAAGTCACAGTCAGCAGTATCAGCTGCTTGGTCCAAAGTGTTTCTTTGTCCAAGCTAAGCCTAAAGAATTTTCCTTAAAAATTAGGTTAGAAAATCATTGGGACTGGGCAGTTATTTTTTTTTGTCTCATCTAGTGATTTCATTAGTGTAGCTAATTAAAGAAATTCCTTCTACCAATACAGATCAGAAATTACAGTAATCTAAAAAGTCACCTGGGATGCTGAGGAATCAAGTGATGTGCCCAGTGTCAGACAACCATTATGTGCTGGGGGGAAGACTCAAGCCCAGACCATCCCAACAACAGAGCCAGATCTCTACTATGAAATATGAAGCTTCTTTTAACAAATCACCTTATCATGGGGGTTCATTTCTGAATTTGAATATTCTCCTTGGCATTATTAGCAAATCCTAGAAAACCTACTCTTGTCCACAGTATGTGATATCTAGAGTTGTAAACCTCTTTAGATGTCATCTAGTCCCTCCCTCCCCTCCAATTTTATTGACAAAGAAACTGAGGCTCTTATAAGGAAAGGGATTCTATTCAAGGTCAAGCAGGTAAATAGCAGAGCAGAGACCTAAATGCATGTCAATGACTCCAAACCCTATACCCCATTCTCTTTCGGACAAAGGTAAGAAGGGGAAAAGGGAGTGAATGCCAGGCTTGGGCACCTAGTTATGGTGGCAGAATTAAAGATTATAGATTTAGAGCCTCAGAGGTCACTGAATCCAACCTATTAATTTTTACAGATAAAGAAACTGAAGTTCACAAAAGGGAAAGGGTTAGCACAGGATCAAGCAAGTGGTGCTAGGCAGAACAGAAACAGAAATGCTTGCATTTAGATAGATTGAGAGCTTCGGGGGACCTCAGAGGTCATCTGCTCCAACTGTATTCATTTACCAGATGAGGAAACAAATACAGGTTCTTCTGTTAATTAAAGCCTTGACTGATGCTACTCTCCTCAGGCTTCTCTAGTCTCTGATCAGAGGGCAAAGTACTAAACTACTCCCAATGCCTTCCTTAACAGATGGCAGAAACTGGACATTTTAGCTCACTTCACTCTGCATCTGCTGTTCAACATTGTTTAACTCCATTGAACAAGATGCTTCCACACTGGGTACCCCCCAGACCGCTCCCACGTCTTACCCCACTTTCCTGTATCCTTTTGTATGTTTTCTCCCTTCATTAGGTTGTAAATTCCTTGAGGGCAGGGACTGCCTTTCTTTTTACTGATTGTATCCCCAGTGGTTTTTTAGCAAGAGGTTTGGAACATAGTAGGTACTTAATAAACATTTATTGGAATGGAGTGGATTGGCAGTGACTTGCCCAAGGCAATATAGGTGATAAATGACTTAAACACATGTCTTCAGCACTTTTTCAATGCTAATATACTGGGTCACTATATACTAAACATCAGGAGAAAGTGGGTTAGGAGGGGAGGAGTACTTAGGGACGGAGTGCAGCTGATTTCAGAACCCAGGAGACAAGGAGGCTCTTGGTACAGAGGAGGACAGGATGGATCAATACTTCTCAACATAGTTTTCAGTAATTAATGAAAGAATGAAAACGAGTAGTTCTGTTCCCCAAAGCAAAATTATTCTACTACAAGTCCAGAAAAAGATGAAAACCCTGGGAAGCTGAGATCAGCAAGCACTAGAACTCTGGTTCATCTCCTTCACAACCTGATCACCATTTATGCTACATTGCACACCTGGGACCCAAGTAACTCCATCATCTTTGGTTGTGTAATTAAAAAGCTTTCACAGACAATTGAAAGAGACTTTCCCCATCGTGTCAGGCCCAGAAGATAAAAGGTTTAAAAGCAAATACTCACGGAGAGAATCTGGTCTCCTCTCTGGAGCTCCCCACTCAGGTCTGCTGGTCCTCCAGCTAGAATAAAGGATACGAAGATACCTTCTCCATCTTCTCCGCCCACAATGTTAAAGCCCAGCCCTGTGGAGCCTTTGTGCAGGACAACTTTCCGTGGCTCACTGTGGGGAAAAAAGGCATTATTTAGACCCATGACTGTCCAGGAAACCACATGGGTTGTCTTTTGCTTTTAGACATATTGTGTACTTTTACCTACTAGTAGCTAGGTAGCTAGATATACTTATATCAAAATGTCTATCTATACGTAGATATCAGTACCTCTATTTATGTATACATATACAAAGTAAGTCAGCATACCAAATCTTAATCTCTCTCCTTAACTGAAACCCTGCATTAACAACTAAACGTCAGACATTTCAAAATGGCTACACCATAGGCATCTCAAATTCAGCTTCTACAAAACTGAACTCATCTCTCCCCATAAATCAGGGGTGGAGGACCTGCCACCTAGAGGTCACATGTGGCCTTGAGGCTGTAGGTTCTCCACCCCTGACCTAGACCCTTGCTTCCTCCCAACTTCTCCATTACTGTCGAGAGTACCACCATCTTCCTACCCATCCAACCCTGAAACATGGTGTTCAACCTCTACTCATTCACTTTACTTCCCCCCACCCCCAAGCCGACATATCCAATCTGCTGTTAAATCTTGTTTCTACCTTTACAACATCTCTTGTATACATTCCCTTCTCTTCATCCACATAGCCACCATTGCAGCATGGGCCCTTATCACTTCTTGTCTAAAGTACTGCAATATTCAGCTGCTTGGTTTCCCTCCTTCAAACTTCTCGTTGAAGTATTACAATATACCTACTCTGGTGCTTAGCACAGGGCCTGGCACAGAGTAAGGGCCTTTAAATGCCTTCACACAGACAAGAAAGATTAGTGATGTAGGAGTCAGACAACCTGGGTTCTTACTGCCCAAGGTCACAGAGTTATAGTTGCTAGAACTCACCTCTTATGAGCTCCCCCTAGCTAAGAGCTCCTTCCTTTAACTAAACTGCTTCATTCTCTGGCACTAGAAGGCATTCTATTGTGGTGGAAATATTAGGCTTAGAAGATCTGGGTTATATTCCTGACTTTATCATTCACTAGCAATGCGATCTTAGAGAAGTTACTTTTCTTTCCTGAGTCAATTTCTTTTTTCATCTGTAAAATGGGCACAAATTGTGATTTGCTTCTTAAAATCAAGTAATACAACCTCTCCATTTCACACTATAGGATACTGAGACCTGGAAAGGAAAAGTGACTCTCAAAGTTATACAGGTAATAAGTAACAGCTGTTACTCAAACCTACATAATCTGATTCCAAAGCCACATCAAATGAAAAAAAAGGTCAATCTTCCCATTAAATGCAGACAAATCTAATGATCATTTCTTATCATCTTTTTTGATCTTTCTGCTAAATTTGACACTAATGACCACTTTCTCCCAGAAACTTCTCTGCATTTTTTGTGATCTTACTCTCTCCTGGTTCTGCTTCTACCTCTCTGACAGCTTTTGTTGCAGTCTCCTTTTCTAATTTACCATCCATATCATGCCCCTTAATTTTGGAGGATTGAAAGTACCGAAAGGTAGCTAGGTGGTATAGTAGATAGAATGTTGGGACTGGAGTCAGGAAGACTCCATTTGGGCAAGTGACATCCTTGTTTGCCTTAGTTTCCTCATCTGTAAAACAGTCTGGAGAAGGAAATGGCAAACCACTGCAGTATTTTTGCCAAGAAAACCCTAACTGCAGTCACAATGAGGTAGACACAATGAAAAATGACTCAACACGTCCTAGACTTCTTCTTTTATAGTCTATCTTACTGATCTCATTAGATCCCAAGAGTTTAACTATTATTCTAGGTAGGCAACTCATAGATCAGCCTTAGCATTTCCTAAATTCCATTCCCACACTACTAACTCCCTGCTGGACATTTAAAAATGGATGTCCCATAAGTATCTCAAACTCAATATATCCAAAACACACTTCACTATTTCCTTCCCCATCCCCCCAAAGTTTTCTACTCTACAGACCTTAAATTTTTCTGTTGAGAACATTATCATCCTCTCAGACTCCCTGGTTTAGAACCTTGGTATTATCCTTATTCTTTCTCACCCCACATCTGAATCAATTGACAAGTATTTTAATTTCTAACTCAACATCTCTTGCATCCAAACCCTTTCTACTCACACAGCTACCACTTTAGTTGAGGGCCTCATCTCCTCTATGGCAGTGGCCAACTAGTTGTCCCCCTGACTTAAATCTGTCCCTCTCAAATCCCAAATCCAGAGCTTCCAGCAATTAAACTCCCCCCTTTTAAAATGAACAAGTATTTATATTTTCTTCTTTCTATCCTATCCCCCTCCTCCTTACTCCAAAGGGAAGAGAAAACCCCCCAACAAAGCAGAACAAAACCCTTTAACAAATATTCACAGTAAAACAAAACAAAACGACAGATTCCCTCTTTGGCTATGTCCAAAAAACCCTGACTCGTTCTGCACAGTGAGCCCATTACTTTTCTGTTAGGAGGTGGGGAACATTCTTCATCATTTGTATCCTGGAATCACAGTTGACCAGATAAAGTGATTTTCCAAAAGCACAGATCTGACTATACCATATCCCCACTTAATGAGCTCCCCTTTGCCTCTAGGATCAAACACAAACTCCTCTTCTTGTCTTTTAAATCCCTCTGCAGCCTCGCCCTAAGGTATTTTTCCAGCTTCCAATTTCAGAATTTATACCTCATCCTCCATCCTATAATCTACAGTCCGACAAAATTGGACTTTTCACTTTCTCATACGGGATGCTCCATCTCCGGCCTCTGCCTTGGTGCTGGCTGTCTTGAATGCCTGGAATGCACTCTTCATCTTCCTTCTTTGAATCCCTCACTTCCCTCAGGAAGGCAGAGAAAGCATTTCTTACCTGACCTAATAGCTTGTGCTTCCCATCTCAAACTACCTTCTAATTTCACTCCTTATTTATTTTGTATTTCACATGTATCTATTCTGAACATACTTATAAATGCTATCCTCATTTTGTTGGTATGATCAGAATTTACTATTACCACGTGACTTTAAAATTATTTTGAGTTTTTTTTTTTGTGGCTATTATTGGCAGTTTGGTGGTGCAAGAGACAGAGCACTGGGCCTGGAGTCAGAAAGACTGGAGTTCAGATCCAGTCTAAGATACTGACTAGCTGTGTGATCCTGAACAAGTCACTTAACCTCTAGTTACCTCAGTTTCCTCTTTGGTAAAATGGAGATAATATTATATAGCACCTATCATCTAGGGTTGTTGTGAGGATCTCAAATGGGGTAAAATTTGTAAACAATTTTATATTCCCCAAATCTTTATATAAATGGTATTGTTATTATTATGGCTTTTAAAAATAAAGTTTATGTTACCATACTGTTAAAAATTTAAAAAATTATATTAAATTATTTTTGAAATTTCTGTGAAAGGAATATATATGTATATATATAACATAGTATAATAGAATGTAATATAACATAATATGATGCAATATATACATACATATATACACCAATTTTTCATCTGCATAAACATTTTTAACTGTGACTTTTTCACGGATTTAACACAATGTCTATCATTCTTGTGAAGCCTGTCTCATTCATTTCCGGCTTTTCAATTTTCTCTTTAAATGTGACTTTCAGTGTGAATCACTGGAAAACCTTCAATAGCTGGGGAGTTGGAGTGGCGCCCACATTATTTGCTTGTGGATGTCACCAGGCCACAGCAGCAGCAGCCCCCACGCTGGTGATCTGTGTTCTCTGGGGATGCTGTGGGCGGGCAACAGTGACTGGAGAGGTTGTAATACAGGACTGTTGTGGCTTGTTGTTTTCCCCTTAGACCATATGGCCAAAAGGCTCAGGACCAGAAAGGGATGTAATTAATTATGTATGCCTTTTCCCTGAGCAGACTGTGTTGGCACTGAGGTTTGAGCATCTGGGACCTCGACAGCTGATTCCGGTTAGTGTCAACAGGTCCTTGCTGAGAACACTCTTCTTCAGCTGCTTAGTTCTGGGGAATGGAGCCTCCACTGGACAGCCAGCCCTAAGGGGTACATTTTTATCTATAGGCCAGGGCAGGGAAGACAGGGAAACCTGGACCAAAAAGTAGTGTGATCCTGTGATGAAGCAGAAAGAATATTGGGCCTAGGATCAGAATTCCTGGATTTAAGGTCTGGCTGTACTTATCTCTGGCTGGAAAAATGGCCTGGTATAGGGTAAAAAATACTAGAGGCTTGGGATGGAAACCCAGCTCTGGTACTTAGTTTCTGTATGACCATAGAGAAATCATTTGACTTCTCTAATCATGAGTTTCTTCACATCTGTGAAATGGGGATAATACTTAAACAAAACAAAACAAAACACTTTATAAACATCTCTGTGTCATTGAAGGTTGAGGGTAGAGGGGGAATGCTCTATCCATGAGGCATTTATGACTTCTGTGAATAAGCAAGGACCTGAAAATACAATATACCACTCATTTGCTGTGTGACCTTGGACAAGTCGACATATCTCTGGTTATTTTTTGATCTATAGAATAGAAGTTCTAACAAACTTCTCAGGAAGGTGGTGTGGGGAAATAAGAGGTAAGGAGAGAGAATATTATAGACATAGGCAAAGGCACAGAGACAGAAGATAAGATGTTATCTACATTAAAAGGAAACAGGACAGTTTGGAAGGAAGCAAGGAAGTCAGCTTATTAAGTGCCAGCTACTATGCTAAGTACTTTACAGATATCTTCTATGATCCTCACAACAATCCTGGGAAATAGGTGCATTATCCTAATTTTACTGATGAGGAAACTGAGGCAGATAGAGGTTAAGTGACTTCCTCAGGGTTATACAACTAGTAAGTGTCTGAAGCAGGATTTGAACTCAGGTCTTCATGACTTCAAATTTAGAACTCTATCCACTGGGGTACTTAGCTGCCTTTGGAATATCTGAAGTGCTTAAAGAGGAATAATGTGAAATAAATCTGGAAGGATACAGGGGGTGGAGAGGAGTCAGATTGCAGAGGGCTTTAAATGACAAGCAAAAGAGAGAGAATTTTATCCTACAGGTGATTGGGAGCAACTAAAACTTCCTGAGGGGAACGATGTGGTCAGACCTGTGCTTTCAGGATACTCATCTGGCAGCTGTGTGGAGGATGATTTGGGGAAGGGAAAGTCTGGATTTGGAGAGAACAGTCAGGATGCTACTGCATTCATTCAGGTGAGAGATGATGAGAACCTGAGAAGGTAGCCACCATGTCAATAGAGAGAAGGGGGATTAATGGAAACTTCATCCAAAATAAAGGTGTTGGATTTGCTTCCCTGTACCCTGCTCAGATCCTTTCTGGAATGTTGAGTTTAGTTTGGAGTGTTACCTCTCAGGGAGGTCACTGTTAAAGTGGAATATAGTCAGAAGAGAACAGACAGAACAGTGACCAGTCTTGAGCTCCTCTCTTGAAGGAACTAAGTGAGCTTACCTAGGAGGAGAAAGAAAGAAAAAAAGGAAGGAAGGAAGGAAGGAAGGAAGGAAGGAAGGAAGGAAGGAAGGAAGGAAGGAAGGAAGGAAGGAAGAAAGGAAGGAAGGAAGGAAGGAAGAGGAAAGGAAGGAGAAAGGGGAGAGAGGGAAAGAAGAAGGAGGAGAAGGAGGAAGAGGAGGAAAGAAAACAACTACCAACTTATGGGACACATCAAAGCTACCTTGCTTATTTGAAGGATTATCATGGGGAAGAGAGAGTTGATTTGTTCTGCTGAAATTAAAAGAGAGGACTAGAAGTTATAATTTCCAGAGTATCATGCTGGAGTCAAAATAAGGAAAAAAGGTTTCCTAAGAAAGCTGTCCAAAAGTGGTTATAAACTGACTCAAAATATACTGAAAAAAAGTGGATATTTACTTTTTTCTTTTTCTTTCTTGTTTGTTTTCCATGCAAAACATTTCCATATTAGTCATACTGCAGAAGAAAACACAGACCAGGGGGAAAAAAACAAACAAATAAAAAAGAAAAATAAAAAAAAGTCTGCTTCCATCTGCAGTCAGACTCCATCAGTTCTTTCTCTGGAGATGGATAGAATTTTTCATCATAAATCCTCTGGAATTGTCTTTGATCATTGTATTGGTGAAAATAGCTAAATCATTCACAGCTGATCATCTTATAATATTGCTGTTACCTTGTACAATGTTCTCCTGGTTCTGCTCACTTCACTTTGCATCCATTCATATAGGTTTTTCCAGTTTTTCCTGAAACTGTTCTGTATATCATTTCTCATGGCACAATTGTAATGCATCAAAATCATACACTATAGCTTGTTTAGTCATTCCCCAATTGACAGGCTTTCTCTCAGTTTCTAATTCTTTGCCACAACAAAAAAGCCACTTGTAAATATGTTTGTATAGATTGTGGAGATTTTCAAACAGAGAATGGATATCATATGTCCAGGATGTTGACCAGTATAGACGGGACTACATGACCTCTCAGGTCTTTTCCAACTCTGAAATCCATGATGCTATAGCTTTGCTTTGGATTTTCAATGAATCTTACCATAGCTAATCTAATTTCATTATGAAGGCTGCTCAGGGTGGGCATTATTGTCCCTGTTTTATGGAAGAGAAAACTGAGATTCAGAGATTTTAGGTAGCAGAATGTTGACCTGGAAGGGACCTTAGTTGATCTGGTTTTCTTATTTGAAAAATGAGGAAAGGCTCACAGAAGAGAAAGAACTTGCCCAAGGTCACACGACTAATTTTTATGTATTGACTTGCTAAATGCTGCTTAATTAAACCTGTTTAAATGATGTATCCAGCTAAGGGAGGTACAGGAAAATTCTCAGCCTTACATTGAAGGATACAGATCAATATAAATCAGTGGATGTGACTGGATGCTGAATTTATTGGTTGATTATCATCACACCACTAGAGATTCCTACCTTAATTAAAGCAGAATGGATGGAATAGTCAATGCCTCAGGAGACTTGGATATCTTTTTGTTTTTCCAAATTAATCCTTTACTTGAGAATGGGAGTGGCAGAAGGAAAACATACAGCTGATCTAGGCATCACCAAGTCTATTCTTTTAAAAAAAATTTTTTTTGGTCTTTATTAATTTGTTCATTTACTTTTAGTTTACAAGATTCAGTTCCACAGTTCTTTGAGTTTCAAATTTTCTTCCCTCCCCCCCCCCCCCCCCGCCCATGGCAGCATACAATCAAGTATAGGATCTGCAGATACTTTCACATTAGACATCAGTCAGGTTATAAAGACAGATTGTATCAGATGGAATGAACAATGGGAAAGAGGAAACAAAACCAAATAAGAAATAGGGAGAGAATGTAGTTTGCTTCAATTTGGATTCAAACTCTGTTCTTTCTAATTCCTTCTCTGGATGTAGACATCTCTCTCCATTATGAGTCTTTTGAAGTTGACTTATAACCCTGCATTTCTGAGAAGAGTCCAGTCTACCAAAGTTGGTCATCACACATACGTTGTGTCTGTAATTGTGTACAAATTTCTCCTGGTTCTGCTCTTCTCACTCAGCATCAGTTCGTATAAGCCTCTCTAGGTAAATATGAAGTCCATCTACTCCTTGTTTCTTATAGCACAATAGTATTCCATTACATTCATATACCACAACTTGTTCAGCCATTCCCCAATTGATGGGCATCCCCTTAATTTCCATTTCTTTGCCACCACAAAAAGAGCTGCTATACGGATATGTCTTTATAATGTTCAAGTCTCTTCCTGATTTAGCAAAACACTCAAACTGGTTAATTCCACGGAAATGTCAAGCAAAATGGCTATGTGTTTTCATCCATCTATCTACTATGTGATAGGCAGCATGGCATAGATCATTTGGTATAGAAAAAGATTAAGCCTCAAAGTCAGAAGATTTGGGTTCAAGTTCCACCTCTCTTTCTCTTTCCCTCCCCCCTCCACTGCCCCCTTCTCTCTCTCTCTCTCTCACACACACATACACACACAAGTCTTTGCAATTCATTTAGCCTATTAGTCTCTCCAACACTATAAATTGTAGAGAGGATTTGACATTGATAGAGGGAGTTGATCATCCCAAATCTACAGATTTTGACTGTGTCATGCTGGGCAAGTCACTTAATCTGTCAGGTCTCTAGGACACCCTCTATGATTCTAAAGTGCAAAGCATACGACAATCTACATTGATCGAGGAGATCTCTCAATAGGAGATTTTTATACCAATGAAATTATACATTTCGTCCCTATTCCCTTGCCTATTTTCTGCAATATTAGGGTTACAAAAGAAGCAAGGTCTCAAACCTGCAGCAATTCAGATCTTTTGGAGGACAAAGGACATTGAGGAGGTGAAGGCACAATGAACCAGTCCATTGATTCCAGTCCTAACTTTCAATATCTTGCTATATGTGTGCTTGGGCATGGCATATTCTCTTTCCGAACCCTCATCTATATAGTAAGGGGTTGTATTAGGTGACCTCAATGGTTCCTTCCAGCTCTAAAAGGTCACCAATTTGTGATTCTATATATTGATGACTGTCAAATGAATTGTTCAGAAAACCAGTTTCGAAAAGGAAGAACTTCCTTCTGAGTTAGACTGGTCCCTGAGAAATTGGAACTTGAGATGGGCCCTGAATGATGTGTAGGGAAGAAAAGGGGAAGTGAACCAGGCAAGAGCAAACATGTGAATGAAGGTTCAGAGGTTAGAATACATATGACATATCGGAGGACAGGGAGTATACGAAAGGCTTAGAAGTTAGGTATAAGTGAGCAAGGGGAGATTAGGCTGCAAAGGTGGATTGGGAATACATTGTAAAGGGCCTAGAATTTCAAGATAGGAAATTTGTACTTTGTCCAGTAGGCAAAAGAGATCCCCTGGGTGTTTTTGAACTGGGGATTAAGGTGATGATAGAAGTAGTAACTTTTTTTCCTACATGAGCCTTATGTTTTAAGACTACTTTGTTTTTTGCTTAGCTTAGACTTTTCTAGGACAGCATCTGTTAAGATATTTCAAAGGCCCTTAATAATCAGCACTGTAATGTGCTATGATTCTTTCTCTTAGTTATTGCCTTGAGGTAAGCTACTGAAGATGTGTTCTATATCAGAGATGTCAAATATGGGACAACACTTCAGAGTGAGAATCCAACTAGATTAAAAAGTAATTGGAAAATAATTAACAAAAAAATAATACAATACAACATAGATAATGTGAATTTGCAGTTTTCTAAGTCCATAAGAGGCCCACAGGGATGCATTTCTATGTCAGTTTGACACCCCTGCTGTGCATACTTTTTAAGGGGTTCTCATTCAATTTAGGTTTACAAAGTTCCTTCCTTAAAATAACCTGGTGAGCTATCTAGTGCAGGGACAATAGTCACCATTCTACAGATGAGGAAAATGAGGCTGAGGGAGGTTAAATTATTTGTATATGACCATATGAGTAGCTAGATGGCCCAATGGATAGAGTGCCAGACCTGGCTTCAGGAAGGAATGAGTTCAAATCTGGCCTCAGACACTTAGTAGCTATGTAACACTGGGCAAGTCTATTAACCCTGTTTGCCTCAGTTTCCTCATCTGTAAAATTAGCTAGAGAAGGAAGTGGCAAAGCAATCCAGTATCTTAGCCAAGAAAATGCCAAATGGCATCATGAAGAGTTGGACATGATTGAAAGGACTTTATAATAGCAACATATGTTCATATAGCTTCTAAGGGTCAGAACCAGGACTCCAGTTTATACCTCTAGATTTGAAGGTCAGAACTTTAGTCACTAACTAGAATTTATGAGAAAAGTTCTCAGAATTAGTTATGAGAGTGAATTTGCACATATTTTTGGTTAAATTAATAAAAAATAATAAACGAGAAAGGTAACAATCTTTTCTCCCACAGACATAAATCAAAGTACAGCCATCACAAAGGGCCATGCTGATGTTTCGTTATTATATATTTGGAGTTGGTGATTTTTTTTCACATATCATGAAGATTGCATAATGACTTGTGTATTCATCTCTTTCAGCTCCCAACTGAATTATTCACAAAGACAAATAAGGTCCTCAGTCGGTTTGTCTTTGATGTAGGCTCTCACTTTTCCCTCTCACTGTCCGCTTCTTGTCACTTCCTTTCATCTCCAAAAGGAGAGAAAATAAAACATTACAGGGGTTTGCCTTTATGTGGTCACAATCTGGCTGAACTCATGTCTATTTCCCCTTCCAAATTAAGTGACAAATGCTGTCCCTAATGGCAGCTACCTGCCTGTTTCTCCAGATAGCGCTGGAATTTTCAAAGAGAAGCTATAAAGTAATCATTTTATCTATTTTGAAAAATAAAATTGTCATCATCTTGAAGAGTGCTTCATCATAACACATGCCATCTTTTTTTCCCCGGCTTTCATTACTGATAAAATGTTGTTTGGAAACATGAAGAAAGCAGAATTTTAAGAAAGACTAGTATTTGATAATACAATCAGAGAAGAAAAAATGGCTAAGTACTTCCCCTCCAGGCAAATCACTTTTTTTTCCTGTAGGAAGAAACAATATTTTACTCCTACACTCTTGGGCATTATTGAATTCCAATTAGTTAATAAGCAAATGAACACACTGCAAATTGAGTGGTGTAAGAAAATAGTTTGGTTTTTATTAAAGGTAAACACTCAAGTCTTCTGGGTCTTAAAACAAAGCAGATCTGGACACTAGATGAATGATAAATTCACTCTGACCCCCGCTCCCTTCTTGTTTTCTTCAAAGGGTCTATAATCTAAGTCAGAGAAATTTGAATTCAACCACTTTTTGGAAAGGGAAGGGAAGGGAGAGAAGGGACGTCCAATTATAATGATAAATGAAAATGGTCACTGAGTTATACAGCTTAACAGCAAGTGGCATTAAACCCAAGAATGTCAGCAACTCATTAGCTGAAACCTTAATGATGTTGCTTGTGATTTTGGCTGAATTCAGAGAAATGTGCTTTTGTTCTCTGGAAAGTCACTCATTAAAAAGATCATAGAATTTTAGAACTGGGAGAGAGTGTAGAAATCTTCTATCCTCTATATAATAGATGGACCTTTTCTGTGAGGTATGGAGAAGTCCTATGGCATGGTTAAAAAAAAGAACACTGGATCTGGAGTTTTAAGTTCCAACTCTCCCTCTTGATAGCCACGTGACCTCTCAGAGACTCAGCTTCCTCATCTGTAAAAAGAGGATAAGCAAAACTCACACTCTCTATTTCACAGAATTCTTCTGAGGGCAGCGTTTTATAAAATGTAAAGTGCTACATAAATTGAATTATTATTATTAATAATAGCCCAACAGAAGATTATTGCTTTTTTTTTTTGGTAGCTGTATCCCACTGTGGAGTCAAACTGAGTTAATAGTCAACTGAAATCTCTAGACTTTTTCCCACATAAAATATTGTCAAATCATGTCTCAAGATACAGGTGTATCTTCCATTTGCACAGTTGATTTTTGGAACCTAACTACAGGAATTTAGAATTATCCCATTTAAGTATAATTTTGTCAGATTTAGCCTATTGTTCTAGTCTCTAAAGATTTTTTTTCTTTGAAAATTTCCCACCAAATATATTAGATATGCCTCTAAGTTTGATTTTTTTGTAAAACATAATCTTGATAAGTATGATTTCTCCAAATCGTTAAAAAAAATATTGAACAGGATGCACCTACCACATATCACTACAGAATTTCCTCCTGGTTGATGTTGATGCATTAATTGCCACTAATTAGTGAGGTCCATTTAATCAGTTATGGCTTTAATTAATCGTGCCATCATTGATCAACATTTCCCTTCCTTGTTTAGAAAGATATCATGAGAGGTTTTTTTCAAAAGCCTTGCTGAAATCCAGATACACACTGCAACAACATATCTCTGACCTACCAATGAAAGATTCATTCCCTATCCCTCCTCCTCAGTCAGGTATTTTGATATAGCTAACTTTTAGTAAGCTTATGCTGGCTCCTAGCCAACAGTACTTCCCTTTTGAAGTACTCACAAACCATCTGTTTAATAATCTGCTACAGAATTTTTTCTGGGGAGCAATGCTAACCCCACACAGCTACAATTTCTACATTTTGACTTTTATCCCTTTTTTGAACTTCAGGACATTTGAGCATCTACAGTTTTGCAGTCTCTCTCTCTTACCTTTTCTAAGAGTCTTTAAATACTGCTTATGGCAGTTTACTGACCATATTCTTTATATGTCTTTTCTGTACAGTGAAAGCTATAATTTATATGGGCTAGGAGACTGGGGCAACTAGGTGGTGCATTGGATAGAATTTTGGGCTTGGAGTCAGGAAGACCTGAGTTCAAATGCGACCTTAGATACTTACTAGCTGGATGACCCTGGGCAAGTCACTTAACACTGTTTGTCTCAGTCTCCTCATCTGTAAAATAAGCTAGAGAAAGAAATGGCAAACCACTCTGGTATCTTTGCCAAGAAAACCCCAAATGGGGTCATGAAGAGTTGGACATGAGTAAAATGGCTCAACAACAAAAAAACAACAACAAAAGTTCCCTTCTCTGTTATCCTATGTGCGCTTTTGAAATCTGATCTTGTTGGAGAGATCCCTCCTCAGCCACATTTATCCCTCTGGATGTTTGGATTTTCTTCCTAACCATAATTGTTAGGATAACAGATTCATAGACCTAGGGCTAGATGAGATCATATAGTCCATACCCTCTTTATCTGATAGCCGAGAAAACTGAGGACCAGTAAGGTTCAATGACTTAAAGTGTTTTATACTTAAATCTAATATGCTGATTTAGAATTGTTGGAATCATAAAAAGTCATCTCAAAGGTCTTTACAGACTACAAAAATCCTAAGATAACCAATACAGAGATGGAAGTGATCGCTAAAACCATCTAGTCCAATTCCCTTTTCTTACAGATGAAAAACTGAGGCTGAAAGAGGATGTGACTTGTTTAGGGTCACACAGCTACCAGGTATCTAAGGTAAAATTTGAACTCAGGTCTCCCTGACTCTGAGTGCAGTGCTCCATCCACTGTACAACCTAGTTGCCCTGAGAAACATTAGGCAATACTTAAAAACAAGTTATAGCTTAATGATAAACAATAATTATAACATGAATGTTTCCTGGGCACCCAAATTTGTGTAGGGTGTACTATTCATCTTTTCAGTAACATAACAGATGGTATAAATGCATTCTATGTGTTATACTTCACTCTTCCAGAAAATAAAAACAAAAATTCACAAACCTCAAGGTCCTCATAGCTATGTGCTGTTATGATGCCAAAACTATTTTCTGTCATATGTAACACTGACCAAGCCTTGTATGATGTTCAGGCTTATCTTTATAGTAGTAGACAGTAGAACTTAAGTAAGTTGTGTCACTAAGTTCTACTGTCTACTACTATAAAGATAAGCCAGAGGATTCAGAGACAAAATAGACCCACAAGAAGGGAACTGTTTACTGCTCTATTAAGAGCTGGGGTGGACTTTAGAAGAATAGATGGTATTCCAACTGAAGAGCTGCATAAGCTGTACCAAGAAAAGGTACTTAGCATTAGAATGAACAGGGAAGCAGGAACCACCCCCACAGGTATTTCTGAATCTGAATCTTTGTATCCAAGTTTGCCCCACCTTCAGGGGGAATAGGAGATAGGCCAAGCCCCAGCCCAGATAAAAGAAATATGCAGAAGAGATTGCAGACCCCATATTGGTTTAACAATATATTGGAAGAATGGATCAACTACTGTGACTAGGGCACTGATTGATACTGGGGCTGAGGCCACACTTATCTATGGAAACCCTGATAAGTTTAAACATGGAACTCCTATTACCATCACAGGTCTAGGAGACACTGAAATATCAGCCAGACAGGTTAAAATAACAATGAAAATTGGGCAGTTACCTAAGAAAGAATATACTGTGGTTGTTGTACCCATTCCTGAATACATCATTGGAATAGATGTATTGAGAGGCATGACTCTGAATTTACCTGAAGGAAGATACCAATTTGCTGTGAGGAAGATAGGAATTAATACAGTTTTAGTAGGAAAACTAAAAATGGACCCAATCACTTTACCTGAACCTTCTGAAGTAATTACTTTAAAACAGTATCGTGTGCCAGGTGGGCAAGATGAAATTGCCACTACTATAAAGGAATATGTTGAAGCAGGAGTGTTAGTCCCTACAACCACAAGATGGAATAATCCTGTCTGGCCAGTAAGAAAATCAGATGGGACGTGGAGAATGACTGTGGATTATAGACAGTTGAATAAGGTGACTCCTTCTTTGTATGCTGCTGTTCCAGATACCATCACCTTAATAGAAAGGATCCAGAAATATGATGGGACTTGGTATGCAGTTATTGACTTGGCAAATGCCTTCTTCACCATCCCAATAGACCCTAAACAATGGGACCACTTCGCTTTCACTTGGCAGGGTAGACAATATACTTTCACTCGCTTGCCACAAGGGTACATACATAGCCCCACTATTTGTCACAGGATTGTGGCTGAACAGTTGGATGAATTAAAGCTACCTGGTGTACAGCTTACCCACTACATTGATGATATCATGATACAGG
>NW_027187352.1:16801446-16919720 GCF_028583685.1 Petaurus breviceps papuanus
AACATCAAAACAGACAGACAAAGTACCAGCAAAACAGCCATGTCTCCTCAGTCCTTGGCAGCTCAGGGGGCAGGTCTCAAAAGTCCAGGGCAATTCAAAGCGGCCACTAGCAATTCTCTTAGTCTCTCTCTCTCCACGAGGTGCTGCTTCCAAAAAAAGATCTTCCGCCTCTCTCTTGTGTCTCCAAATCTACGTCACCAGCTCCTCCCAATTCAGGACTTTCTTTTCACATCAACAAGCCCATCCCACAGGTGGGATTAACAAACTCTGGGTTTTAACACAATCAATTTGAAAACCAAGCCAATACAGGGGAATCTTTAATTGCCATTACTATCACACCTTGGGCATGTCACTTAACCCCAATTGCCCTACCTTCTCCCCTCCAAAAAGCAAAAAAGAAAAAAAAATGTCTTCCACATGGCTCCCCTCAGATGCTTGAGGGCAGCTATCCCATGCCTCTTGAATCTTCTTTAAGCTAACCTCTTAGTATGATACAGTTTCAAGTTCCCTTACCCTCTTCTGGAGGTGGCCCCAGTTTCCTATGTTCCAAAATGGAATGTCCAGAACTTAGTGAATGCTCCCGGCAAAATATAATCAATACAGAGTACAGTAGGATTATCACCTCTTTATTCCCCCCTTGATACTATACAATTATTAACACAACCTAAGTTTACATTATCTCTCTTTCGGACACTGCATCATACACTATTGATTCATACTAAGCTTATTTTCTGCCCAAACTCTTGGCCTATCAAATAATTTGTTGTCTTGCCATTGTCTTCCATTTGATTAACATCCTTGTGTGGTTGATTTTTTGAACCCAAGTCAGACTTTACATCTACCTCCACAAAATGTTTTTGTTATTTTTGAGTCATGTTAGTCATGGTCAGCTATCTGTGACCCCCTTTGGAGCTTTCTTGGCAAAGATACTGGGGTGGTTTGCCATTTCCTTCTCCAATTCATCTTACAGATGAGGAAACTGATGCACACAGGGTAAAGTGTCCCAGATCACACAGCTAGGAAGTATCTGAACTTTGGTCTTCCTGATTTCAGGCCTTGTGCCCTATTCACTGCATAACTTAGCTGTCCTGTGAAATGTAATCTTAGTAGATTCCTTCCATTGTTCAAACCTTCCAAACCTATAACGGATATCAATTCAGTTATATGAAACATTCATGGATTCGTGTCATTTAGAAGTTTGACAAGCATGCTATCTTTACAATCATATACACCCCTGAGTAAAAAGCTTAGTAGCCCAGGGCCAAGGACAGAGTCCTGGAACATTCCACTAGAGATTTCCCGGAAAGTTTGACATGATCCATTAGCTGACATACTATGGGTTTAGTCATTCACCTCTTCCACATCTGACTGTCTGGATTAGTAATAATCACAACAATAATATCTAGCATTTACAGAGCTCTTTAAGGTTTGCAAAAGCATTTTACAAGTATCACATCAGATCTTCACAACAGCCCTGGGAGGTAGATACTATCATCCACATTATACAGATGAGAAAACTGAGATTTAAAAGATCAAGTTACTTGCCCAGAGTCATACAACTAATAAATGTTTGAGGAAAAATTTGATTCAGGTTATTGGAAGATCAAATATTGAAGATGAAGCTTAAATGCTTTGGCCACATAATAAGAAAACAGGAATCATAGGAAAATACTCTGATGCTAAGAAAGATTGAAAGCAAAAGGAAAAGGGGATGGCAGAGGATAAGATGGCTAGATAGTGTCATGGAAACAACCAACTTGTACTTGGATGGTCTTTGAGAGATCATGGAGGATAGAAGGACCAGGTGTGCTAAGGTTCCTGGGGTCACAAATAGTTGAACACAACTGAGTGACTGAACCACTGCTTCCTCCAGGTCTCTCACTCTATCCCTTCAGTCATCTTGCTGCCTCTAAAATTACAGGTAAGAAAAAAGAGGCTCAGAGAGATTGTCTCGGGTGATGCAGGGACCCTAGAAAAGGGAGAAGGGCAGAGGGGAAAGATGAAAGTGCAGTGACTATACAGTCTCACAGAGCATCAGGGACAGAGCTGAGACTTGAACCCAGGCCTTCTGACTCCTGAGTTGTGGCTCTTTTCATTGGGATCATACTGTCTCATGGTGAATAACTGGAATGATTTTGCCCTGTTTCCTGTTTTGTTTTAGAGAAACCTTTAGCTCTTCTTTTTACTTGGGGCATTTCAGGTATATGCAGGGGCACAGAGGGGAGTACCCTGTTAGCCCCATTTCTGGGAAGATGCTCCTTGCCTCAGTTGAAGACCTTGCCTATCTATCTGTGCTATCTCCCTGCTCATCCAGGAGGAAAGTTGCCTTTACCTGCAGTGGGCCAGCTCCTGCTTCTTTCCCCTTCCACAGTCAGATACCGAACTGAAAGAGTATTGCTCTGTGCTATCTGGCTTTCCCATAGCCTTCCCAATCTGGAGGAGACTTCCCCCAATGTGGCATTTTTCTTCTCTTCATTCTGCCCAGCTTCCTAGCCGGGAAGACAGGCATTGGTGGAAAATCCACATTTGCATAGATCACTTCAAGTTATTCATTAACTACATCCCCCAGCTCAGGCTTTATAGCCAGTAGGCAATTTTTACAACTAGCTTTTGACAGAACTCTGGCACAAAGTGTCTTTTTAAAAGGACTCTGCCCATTTCTCCTGGGCTCAACTTAAAAAAAAATACATTGTGAGCGAAAGCTGTTTTAAAACAGATATACAGAATGTCTTCTCTGCTCCAAGACTCTTTGTGGCAAATTGCAAAGGGAGAAGTCAGGCCAGGGGAAGATCTCAGTGGCTGAGAAATAAGGTCACGCAAGGCTACCTGACTAATGTGAAGTCCAAAGGGATAGCTCTGGATACAGTCAGCAAGAGACAGTATTTAGAGCTGGAAGTGACCTTTGAGATCATCTAACTTGATGTTTCTCATTTTACAGATGATGAAACTGAGGTTCAAAGAGGTGATAAAATTAAGCTGCAGGTTACACAGGGCCTACACAAGATCTCCTCTAATCTGGGTAATAGAGTCAACTGACCATGACATTGCTGGATACTAACTCTGCTTTATGGTTAGACCATTAACACAGTTTTTAGGAAGATATTTTCCCTCCTTGAAGTTAAGTCCAGAGATGAGTTCAAATATTTAAATCTTAGAATACTACCTACTTTGACTTATTTACTGTGTGACAGATTGAGTTCACCTATCTGAGCCTCCACATAATCATCTCTAAAATGGGCTTAATTTTACACCATCAAGCTTATGTGCAAAAAAAAAAATTATTTGTAAATTTAAAGTGTTACAGTAAATACGAATTACTATTATTATCAGGGGCTGCCTAGATGGGGTCATGTCCAAGCCACCAGGAAGGTCCTCTTGCTAGAATTCCAGGTACAAGTAAATGATATTTATATAGTACTTTAAAGTCTTCAAAGTGCTTTACAATTTCCTTGTGAGGTGGGTATGGCAGGAATCGTTATACCCAATTTACAAAGGAGGTCCTGAGGCTCTGGGAGTCTATGTAATCTGCTTTTTCTTTGAATCCCCAGTGTTTAGCACATTGTTAAATGTCTACAGCCTCAAAGGTTATGTCAGAAGCAGGACTGGAATCTAAGGGGAGGTGGGGGAAGGGAGAAGCATTTATATACCACCTACTATGTATCAAGCACTATGCTAAGCACTAAAAAATATCTCATTTTATACTTAAAACAACCCTGAGAGGTCGTGCACTTATTAACCTTATTTTACAGTTGAGGAAACTGAAGCAAAGAGAAGTTAAATGATTTGCCCAGGGTCACACAGCTACTAAGTGTCTGAGCCTGGATTTGAACTCAGATTTTCCTGGCTCCAGACCCAATGCTCTAGCCACTGTGTCACTTAGCTGCCTCTAGTTCTGGACTGTTTGACTCTGGGTCTCCCTGACCATAAGCCCAGAATTCTATCTATCATGCTATGCTACCTCCCAGGTAACCATCCAGGTGTGTTTAGGATAGCTGGGCTTCAGACACCGGCTAAAGACCCAGGATTCATTATCTGCTCCCACCTATGCTGCTCCATCCCAGTCATGAGAGTATACAGGAAACTGGCCTCCTACTACTCATAGCATACAGACAATTCACCTTTGCAGTGAAACACTGATGTCCCTATTTGACCAATAGTCAAACATCCCAGGTTAAAGAAGGGCATATAAACTCACACCTGGGTAGTAGCAGTAGCAGTAGCAGTAGTAGTAGTAGTAGTAGTAGTAGTAGTAGTAGTAGTAGTAGTAGAAGAGACATATTAATAGTAGTGGTGGTAGTGGTAATAGTGGTGTTGTAGTAGTAGTAGTAGTAGAAGTAGTAGTAATTAGCATTTATATAGTGCTTTAAAGTTTGCAAGGTGCTTTATAAATGTTATCTCATTTTATCCTCACAACAACCCTGAGATGTAGGTGCTGTTATTATCTCTATTTTACAGTGGAAGAAACTGAGGTAGACAGAAGTTAAGTGACTTGCCTAGGTTCACAGAACTAGCAAGTGTCTGAAGCTGGATTTGAACTCAGTTCTTCCTGACTCCAGGTTCCTGAGGAGAGATTCAGCTGACATAAAAGTACTACAAAAAAGCCACTGCCCAAAGCTGTCAGTCACTCATTAGGGAAGTCAGCCAGTACACTGGGGTGAGGTCAAGCAAAGAAGCATTTATCAAGTGCTGACTAGATGCCAGACACTGTGCTAACTGCTGAAAGCACTTATTGCAGAAACAGCCACCAACACCAAGAGGCCTCTGCATCCTGCTGATCCCAATGTATCTAATCCACAGTTGCCAAAATACTATTACTGAAGCGCAGGACTGGTCATGTCGCTCCCTGCTTTACCAAGTTCCAGTGGCCCCTTAAGATACTAGCAACTCAAAATAATTTTTATATTTAATTGGGAAAAAAAAATAAGAAAGACAATAGACTCTTCTGATTGACATTTAAAGCCCTTCACAAGCTTAGCTCCAACCTACTCTTCTTGGTTCAGATTAATGCACCCTACTGTCTGAGCAAACTGACTTTCTGGCTATTATGCACATTCCATCATTAATTCCAGGCCTGGAATCATCTCCTTCCTCATCTTTGCCTCTTAGAGTCTCTAGGCTCCTTCATATATTAACTCAAGTACCATTTCTGCCTTGAAGTCTTTCTTGATCACCCCAGTTGTTTGTGCCTTTACCCGTAAAATAATCTTGTACTTATACTGCTTATATTTTGTGCTATATTCAGTAGAATATAAACACTTTGAGGCTAGGGACGATTTCATATTTGTCTCTGGATCTTCAGTGATTCTCAAAATACCTAGTACACATGTGGTACTTAAGAAATACTTGCTGATTAAATACTTAAGAAAGGTGCTAATCCACCTTTCAATAAGAGACCTCACTTTGGATGAGCATTCTGGGTCAGCTTTGTTTCGAGGCTTGGTGTGGCCCAACGTAGGAAGTAGGCATTGCTTCTCACGGGGCCATGAGGTGCCTGATACCACTACAAAAACATACAGTGTTTCCAAGTCATTGCAACTGTAATTTCTTAAGTGCCTACCATTTTCTTCAGGCTCTGGTGATACAGAGGAAGGAAACCAAACAAAAACCAAGCAACCCCTGGCCTCCAACAGCATACCTCCTTCTTGCCTCATCACTACTCAGTTACAAATCCACTCTTTTGTCTTCTCTTAACACATAAATGTGGAAGGTAGGTGGCATAGTAGACAGAGTACTGAGCCTAAAGTCAGGAAGACTCCTCTTCCTGAGTTCAAATTCAGCCTCAGAAACTTACTAGTTGTGTGAACCTGTTTGCCTCAGCTTCCTCATCTGTAAAATGAGCTGGAGAAGGAAATGGAATACTCCGGTATCTCTGCCAAGAAAACCCCAAATAGAGTCACAAAGAGTTGGACCTGACTGAAATGACTGAACAATAACAGATGACAACAAATTACAAGATGAACCCATTTAGCACCGTCAGTCACTTACTCTTCAGTGTGAATGAGTTTATCGGTTTTTTTTCCTGACAACAAATCTTGGTAGGAGATAAAAGGAAGAGAAGTCCTTCTAAGTCTTCCATGAAATTGTGCTTTGGGATTATAGATTGTGCCTACAATATCTTATCCTATATATTTGAAACTCTCCTCTGAATGAGGGAGAAGGTACTTAAATTAATCAGATACTGACTGTTAAAGTGTGAAAGGTAGATTTGGAACAGCAACATCAACAAATAACCCATCAAAGAATGTTACACCTAGAACTGATTAATAGGGTTTTTAATCCAATGACCTCACCTAGGATGAGAAAACAGGTCTATAAGAAGGGACCACTTGACCACAATAACAAAGCAAAGTAAAGAAGCAAGACAAATAAAAGGACAGACTCTCACAGTGGTTTGCAGGTAGGATGGATGTCAAAGGCAGAAGAGTCCATTCAACACTGAATGTGAACAAGAGCCTCCTTTATGGCATACCTAGAAAGTAGCTGTCCAACCTTTGCTTGAGGACATTGGGGAAGAACCACTACCTTCTAAGGTGCCCAACTCTTTTGATTGGATATTTTTTTGGTGGGGAGGGGGTAGATTTCTCAGGGAGATTTCTTTTATACATAGTCTAAATAATTTTTTTTTCAGAAATTCTATCCATTATTACTTGTTCCCCCCCCCCCCCACAGAACCAAACAAAACAAGTCTTTCTTCTTCCATGTGTCAGTTCATTAAATACTTGAAGGTAGATATTGTGTGATCCTTAAGTCTTTTCTTCTCCATATTAAACACTCTCAAGTCTTGTAAAAATGATCCTTTTATGGCATGATTTCAAGGCCTTTCAAAATCCTGATAGCATTTCTCTAAATAGTTGAGTTTTATCAATCTCCTTCCAAAAATGTGGCACCCAGAACCAAATACAATACTCATTATCTGAAGAAGAGAAAGAATGGCAGGCTTTTAATTTTCTGAGCCCTGGACATATGCTTCTCTTCATGCCTCTCAAAATCATGTTAACTTTTCTAGCTGCCACATTGCATCCTTGACTCATATTAAACTGGAAATCTACTAAAACTCCTAGATTTATATGAATTTTTGCTTAAAAATTCTTCTCCATCTTCTACTCATGATATTGTTGTTGTCATTGTTGTTTTTGAACCCAAGTGTAAGACTTTACATTTATTCTTCTTCAATATAATCTTATTTTATTAGGTAGGCCCAGAGTTAAAAAATCAAGCTCACAAAGGTCTCTCTCTCTCTCTCTCTCTCTCTCTCTTTTGGTGAGAGACAGCATGACATAGTGAATACAGAGCTGGCCTACAGGAAGATTGGGAAGATCTAGTTTCAAAGCTTGTCTCAAATTATTACTTACCATATCACTCAGGAAAATAATTTAACCAGAAAAATTACAGGTCCAGTCCAAAAATAAATCATATTAGATTCAGTCCAATATTCTAGCATATTAAAAAAAATTTTGGATCCTGATTTTATAACATTAACATTCTCTAACATATTAGCTGTTGTTGTTCAGTCATTTCAGACTCTTTGTGACCTTATTTAGGGTTTTCTTGGCAAAGATACTGGAATGGTTTGCCATTTTCTTCTCCAGCTCATTTTACAGATAAGGAAATGAAGGCAAACAGGGTTAAGTGACTTGCCCAGGGTCACACTGCTAGTAAGTGTCTGAAGCTAGATTTGAACTCAAGAAGATGAGTCTTCCTGACTCCATACCCTGGTACTTTATCTACTGTGCTATCTAGCTACCCTAATGCATTAGTTAGACCTCTTAGAAGGTAAGAACCAAAGGACTGAAAACATCCCTAGCAACTCTATCTAAATCTACGATCCTATGATTCTATGACCTCTTTGACCTTGGTCTAGTCTCTTAACCTTTAGTCTCTAGTCATTATATTTCCTCATCTTTAGAAAGAGGGGCTTGGATTAAACGAACTCCAAGATTCCTTCTAGTTCTAAATTTTGGACTATAATGCTACCTTTGTGACATCTGCAAATCCGATAAATACAAATGAGTTATCCTATTACCTAAGTTATTTTCAAAAAAAAAAATATTAAACAGAACAGGTAAAGCACAGGTTTGGTTTTGCTAGTCCCCCACTTTGGGGGTACTTTTGCTGGTACCCCACTAAAGGCCTCCTTCCAAAGGTGACATAAAACCACAAAAGCCTATTCTTTGAGGGTAATCATTCAACTAGCTTCTAATCTGTTTTTGTCCTCTGGTTTCTATCAAGTTCCAGTCAAAATCTGACCTTCTCCAAGAAGCTTTTCCCAATCCCCCTTAATACTAATGCCTCCCTTGTCTTGGTTACCTTCAATTTATCCTGTATATACCTTTGTTCATAGCTGTTTGCATGTTTTCTCCCCCATTAGACTATGAGATCCTTGACAGTAAGGAATACTTTTTGCCTTTCTTTGTATTCCTGGTAGTTAGCACAGTGTCCCAAACATAGTAGGTACTTAATCAATAGTTGTTGAATGACTGCCTAACTATATTATCTAATTCCCATTTTCCCATCATGTCTACAAGAATAACATTAGAGATTTTGTTATCTGCTTTGTGAAAATTTTAGAAAATTATTATCTAAGGTATTTTTTGATTTACGAGATTAGCAACTTTACAATATAAAACAAACAAAAAAGAATATAGTCTGCCATGATCTCTTCTTAATGAAATGACTTGTCATTGTATTCACCAACTATTAGATAACCGTGTTCTAGAATTTTCCAAGGAATAAAAGTCAAGCTCTCTGTAGTTTATAAATGCTCCCCTCTTCCCTTTTTTGAAGATCAGGGCCTTCTTACTTCAAGTCCAGTAGTTTTTTATTGTTATACAGCCTCTCTTTCTCTCATCAGTTGGAGGGTTTCCATTTGATTCTGTGATCCTGGCAAACCAGAGGAATGAGCTTCATCCAGAGCACACCTGGCTTGGCCAATCCCAAATGAAAAAGTAGGAAATTCTCTGCCAACTATGATGCCCTTCTCTTTAGGAATCATGTGGAAGACAGATGCTCTGGGGCTTGAGGAGGAGTCATCATGATTCTTTCAAAGGAAATGTCAAACTAGCTAGGATGATCAGGGAAGCTTGTAAGCTACCTCTTCTAAGAAAGATTTATTTTACATGGTCTTTTTAATTTCTTAAGCCTTTTTTTTTAAATGCCCTCCTTTATCTTATGAATAGATAATTAGGCAGCTAGGTGGTATAATGAACAGGGCAGACTCAGGCTTACTAGCTGTGCTGCCCCAGGCAAATCACTTAACTTCTATCTCAGTTGCCTACCTACCTAGCAGGGTTGTTGAGAAGATCAAATGCAATAATATTTCTAAAGAGATTTGCAAACCTTAAAGTTCCATTTAAATAATAAGCTATTACTTAAATAGTCTAAAGTGAGTGGGGGGGAGGAGGGGAGAGGGGGAATGAATGAGAAAGTGGGAGTATAGTTAGGGTACCCAAATAAGGTAAGAATGGATATACTGGGGGCATACCAGAGTAGGGTAATTTACTGAGCTTTGGTAAACTCTGTTGCCCCAAGCCCCAAGAGAGTAATTCCCCCAAAGGTCTGAATAAGAAAAAAACCCTGGGGCAAGGATGAAAGTTCAGTTCAGGAAAGGAAGTCAATCTCTAGGAATTTGTTGATACATTCCTGCTACACCTACCTTCTTAAAGAAAAGAGGAGGGAAGGGAGGTACCCTACAAGCCTGGGGGAAGGAACAAAATTAGGGAAGGTAGAATACTAGGGGCCAGCTTCATCTACAGTACAATTTTGCCAAGTCTACTTAGAGTCAAAGGACATGCATGTATATGCTTCATCTCTGATCAGTGAGTCTTTGGAATAGCTACCATCCTCCCTAGCTCTTGCACTGGCAGGTGGCTTTGGGGGATCATGGTCAGTATACAAGTCAGCACCCTTGTCATCAAAAAGAACTCTCCCCAAGCTCCCTATATACTTACCTAAGTATTGTCTCCCTTTCCCTTTAATCACCAAAGCCCAGAAATCAAGCAAACGGATCAGTTAAACTCTCTGAGTCAGTTTCCTCATCTCTTTTGTATTCAGAGTTAGGTCCACAGGCGCTTTAAAACCTCTATGGAGAATACAATGGATCAACAGCTGAGACTCAGTGTTGTTTAGGGTTTATTGATGTAAATCTATTTCACTTCAGGCATAATCTCTGACTTTGCAGTCACAGGTTTCTGGCAGAGCCCACAGTATAGGGAGTAATGAGAAAGAGAAAAATCCCAGATAAGGTGGCAGCCAGGAAGTGTGGGAGAGAAGAGACTAGAATCCTCAGGATTATAAATTAACTCTCATCCTACATAGTTTCTAGAAAGGCATAGGGAAGAGAGAAGGGAGGGGTTAGCATTATAGGATAATAGGATTTAAAGCTAGACAGGATTATCTGGGCCAACCCTCTTCATTTTATAGAAAATAATAATAACTTCTGAGGCAGCAGAGCTGAGTTGCCAGACTTGACATCAGGAAACCCCAGATTTCAGTCCTGCCTTTGACACATATTCACTGTATAATACAGAGTAAGGTTCTTAAACTCTCGTTGCCCCAGGCAACTCTCCAAGACTGTGAGAAGGTGATGATGCTATGCGCTCTATATTTCCATACCCAGCATTTTCTAACCTGATGAACTCCTTGCTCTGGCCTGTTCCAAATAGTAATTTACATCTATGCAGCACATTATTGCTGGTGAAGAACTTTATGTATATTATGTTATTTGTACTTCATAACGACCCTGTGAGGCAAGTGCTATAGATATAATGACTGATATCACTTATTAATGACATTCCTCTTGTTGCTTGTTCTTTGTTTTTTAAAAGAACAACCTCCCAGGGTGATGTCTTGACTTCTGAGTGAATTGGATTTAAGTGAGGCAGAACTGTGCAAAGTCTGATGACTGGTACAGGGCCTCCCTTTCTCTTCCGGAATTATCGTAGTCCAGTGGTAAGACCAAAGTCAAAATGACTGGCAATGGCCTTGGATGCAGTAGATAACCTGACCACATTGGGTCTGTGGACTGACCACAATTCACTCAAGAATACTATCCAAGGCATTTCAAGAAACTAGTTTCTTTCTATTTTTAAAAATCATCTCCTTTTCTTTCCTCCTCACATTAAAAGCTGGACAATTTGTTTCCTACCTACCTTACACATTCTAAACAAAGTGGCCCATTTATTGTTCAATGTATGAAGCATTCTATTTCTGATATCTCTGTCTTTGTACACACTGTCCTCCGTGGAATGCTCTCCTTCCTCACTTCTGTCTCAGCCATTCTTAGTCCCCCTCCCTTATTTTTGGAGGGGGGAAGGCAGGGCAATTTGCGTTAAATGACTTGCCCAAGGTCACACAGCTAATAAGTGTCATGTGTCTGAGCTCAGTTTTGAACTCAGGTCGTCCTGACTCCAGCACTGGTGCTTGATTCACTGTGCCATCTAGCTGCCCCCTTTTTAAAAAAAAAATATTTATTGTTTTCATTTTTTATTTTCTTAGTTCCTTTTAAAACATGTCTCCAATGCTACCTCATACTGGAGGACCTTTTCCTGATTCCCAGTTATTAGTGTTTCCCACCTCAAAAATTTATATTTATTCTATGTTCATACTCTTTCCCCCTAGAATTTTGTGAGCTCCTTGAAGGCAGAATTTTTGTCTTTCTATCCTCTTGGCTGTACAGGGCTGGAACAGAATAGGCACACAACAAATGCCTATTAAATTCATTCATCCATTTTACAGAGGAGGAAATCAGACTGAGAAAGGTTAAGTTACACACATAGCAGGTTGCTGATGCAAGATTTAAACTTGGGTCTTCCTGACTCGCCATCCAGAACTTTATCTATTGGATTGTTGTACATGGTCTCATTCTTGTTCCCTTGTTCCCCTCCCCTCCCCCCAACCAGCTCTCCTTCATGGAAGTAAGCAAACTTCCAAGATTTTATCTCCACCTAGGGAAACTGATGGGCATGGGAGTTTCAGAATGTGTACTGTCCAATCACTGATTTTAGTCTCTGCCAGTTCCTGCCTATGCAATCACTGACTGTTGGCCATGTGGTTTGCCATTAAAAGCTGGCACATTGCCAGTGCTGGATGCTGTTCGATTTGGGGTAGGGCCTCGAGCAGTCAACATGGCGCCAATAAAGGGTTCACTTCTAAATTGTTATTTGGGTCTTGCTCATGTTTTGGGTACAACATTATGACATTATATCTTCATTAGTCAAATAAGAGGAGTCAGACTTCAAAACTACCTCTCCAAACAATACTAGAGATCTTTTTGCTGCCCTTTACTAGACTAATTCTTTATCAAAAAAGCCCCCAAAACTGAGGATTGCAAAAAGAGGAAAAATGGGATGGACTCATGTAGATGCTGTCCAGGTAGATGCATTGTCCTCTATTCTGCAGGATTGTGTAGTGATCACATTTGTGCCACAGGTACTGCCAGGGAATGGCAGGAATAGATCATCCAAGTTAAGCTCTTGGCCATGGATCACACTGGTTCTCTCCCCCACAGCCACCTTGAGAGGTGCTGATACAAGCTTTTAAGCTTTGCTGATGCTAAAATAATTCACCCTTTCAAAATGTTATCACAATTAAGTTTGGATAAAGAATGAAAGCTACCTGGCAGTCATCATAGAGACCTAAAATTTAGAGCTGAAGAGACCTTTGAGATCAACTTGTCCAATCCTGCCATTTGATAGATGAGGAAACTGAAACTCAAAAAGGGGAAGTGATTTGCCCAAGGTCAAACAAATACTTGGTAAGGTAGCTGGGATTATAACTCAAGCTTCCTTGGCTCCAAATCCAACACCCTTCCTAAGCAATGTCTGTAGATGGCAAATAAAAACTACCAACAAGACCGTCTCTTCAGATCTTGCAGAGATGCAAAGATCCACATGGCATTAAACCTTACTTTATAGTAAGAAAGTTTTCAGACACAGACAGATGGAAACTGAGATGCAGAGGAAGAAGAAGGAGAAGAAGAGAGAGAGAGGAAGAAGGGGGAGAGACAGAGAGACAGAGACTGAAGAGACATATGCATTCTGGGAAAGGCACAGGAGGAATCTGACAAATAGGCAAGTGCTTATGCATTATAGGTACTTAACAATGTTTGCTGTATTGAATTAAATAACAAAATAGCCTGGAGTAGAGAAAAAAATCACGACCTAGGACAGAGCAATCACCAGTTTTCTGGCTTTATTCATGCTAAAGAGATGAGTGGCCAATTCACAGGTATTTATTGAAAGTTTTCTATCTGCCTTGCTATGGAAGATGCTACAGCGTATTCAAAAGAAGATCATGTCATACTTCTTTCTCTCAAGGAATTTATAGTCTAATTAAGGAAAGAAGATCAATGCTTACAAAACTACACATGAGTAAACTGTAAAATGTGTTGGAAAGATTGTAAGTGCAAAAGGAACTCAGATAATTAAAATGAATTGAACTCATTTCATTTTAACTCAACTCATATTTTTATGTACTTCACACAAGGGCAGTTAGGTGGTGCTATGGATAGAGCGCTGAGCCTGCAGTCAGGAAGATCTGATTTCAAATTTGACCTCAGACTAGCTGTATGACTCTGGGCAAATCACTTAACCCTATTTCCCTCAGTTCCTCAGATGTAAAAGGGGAACACTATGGAGAAGGAAATGGCAAACCACTCCAGCATCTTTGCCAAGAAAACTCCATGGACAAATGGTGTCACACAGAGTTGAACATGACTAAACAATGGACCAACAACACTCCATACAAAATCTTTGTGATGAGGGTATAAAGATTAGACAGCTAGGGGGCTCATTGGATATATCACTGGGCCTGGAGTCAGGAAGACCTGAGTTCAAATCTGTCCTCAGATACTTAGTAGCTGTGTGACCCTGGGCAAGTCACTTAACCACTGCTCCAGTATCTTTGCCAAGAAAACCCCAAATGGGGTCATGAAGAGTCAGACACACTGACTGAACAGCCACAACAAAAATAAAGATTAGGGAAAAAAAAGTGATTCAGTGTCTCTTTTCAAAGAATTTATAGTATATTAGGGGGCATGAAGAATATATCAATAACATAAATGAGATAAGTATGTAAGAAAGACCTTAAAAATAAATTCAATTCAATTCAAATTCAATTCAGTCCTCTGATACATACTTACTGGGTGATCCTGGGCAAGTGCCTTAATATCTCAGTATTCTAGGCAACCATCTAAGACTAAAAGTTGCAGAGAAGGTTCTGCCTTGTATTTGAAGAGGGAATATCCTGACCTGGGAGTTCCTTATACCAATAAAATCACAGGATCAGTCCCTATCCACATGTGCAAGGAACGGTGCTATATCATGCAGATATAAAAGGCTAAACACAAATGCCCTCAGTGAGGACAAGGCCTAAATTCTCTATTTCTCCCCAGGATCTTTCAGAGTGCTCTCCAGTAAATTCTTTTTTTTTTTTTTTTTTTACTTTTTAAAGCAATTGGGGTTAAGTAACTTGCTCAAGGTTACACGGCCAGTTTTTTTGTGTGTGGGTGTTAAGTATCTGAGGCCAGAACCAATCCCGGGTCCTCTCAATTCCAGGGCCGGCACTCTTACTCACTGTGCCACTTAGCTGCCCCTCTAGTAAATTCTTTTAAAAATTTTTTTTAAATTTATTTTTTTATTTTTTAAGCAATTGGGGTTAAGTAACTTGCTCAAGGTTACATGGCCAGTTATTTCTGGGTGTGGTGCTAAGTATCTGAGCCCAGATTTGATCCCAGGTCATCCCGACACTGGAGCCAGTGCTCTTACTCGCTGTGCTACCTGGCTACCCCTCCCTCTAGTAAATTCTTAATAAATGCCATTGTGTTGTGAAATTAGTGAGTTAATCTAATAGGAAAATTTTACAGAAGAATAAGTATCATACAAATGTTTTGTGGGTTTCCAGTCAAGTTTGGAACATTTTGAATGAGAATCTATTGATAGGATCATAATGTGTCTGAGTGAAGGGCAGAGTTGACCAGAAAACTTCTAGAGATAGGGACAATTCTTTTTCCTCCTTTCAAAGAAACACTTGTGGTACCAGACTCTCTTGAAGACCTACTCCAAGGAAAAGAAAAAGACATACTCTTATGCAAACATGCAGGAGAAGACAACTCAACCACATGTCCCTAATTTCCAGCTTCCCTTCCTAGAGTCTTTGCAGAATTTCCCCTTGGGTGAGACTGGGAATTCTTTATTGGTCAAGCTATCATATCTTGCTCCCAGAGGAAGAGATCATTCACTTTTTTTTTTTTTTGCTCTATTATAATCTGTGTATCTTCTCCAATGTCTGTTTAATATTTGCTTTGAAAAAATGTGTTTACTCAGAAAAAAAGACTTGGATGGTCTTTTTCGTAACCATTGTTTGGTGGGAAAGGACCAAAACAGGGACTACAAGCTTGGGGTCCCCTCCCCCATTAACTGTAACCAAGAAATTGGCCTTCTGGTTTGAACTGATTGTGCTCTTAGCCCAGCAATACCCACATAGGCAGAAACACATAACTCTAATCTAGTTCTCCTCTCTCAGACAATTTGAGAGGCCAGTCTGAAGACTTCTTCTCTGGTTCTCCTCAAGGTAGGAATCAATGTCCCTTGGAGAGAGGTAGGAAAGTTTCAATCATTCAACACCTCTAGAGCTACCTGTATAATACATTTTGACATCCAATGAGGACATCTACACCTTACAGGGGCAGCACACACCTTATACAAGGTGGTGTGTGATAGAGAGTAAAAGAAACAAAAAAAAATTAAGAAGGGATTACTTTCAATAAGGGGGATGAGGAAAGTTGTTATGAAGTTAGTGACATTGGAGCTAGCCTTGGAAGGAAGGAAAGAGAGGCTATATACTATTTCTCAGTTTCCAGAGGACTTTTGAAGGAGGCTGATAAGGGATAAGGGAGGAAAGGATATAGGATGCTTCTTCAGTGTCTCTTACAGTTAATATTTATCTTCATCAGGGAGAAGTTTATTTGCACATTTTTGTGGGAGTCTTTTATCACTTAAAATGATTTGTCAAATTTTACTATAATAAAACAAAACAAGAAAAAATGAGAAAGGTAAGAATTTAAAATAGATCACCAGGCACTAGTGTTTTCTCCCATCTCAATTCCTGTAGTCTAGACCCTGTCTGACTTCTCATTTGACACTTAGCTGATGCAACCTGGCACTGTTATTTCTTTGGTTCATAGCTATTACTTCATCCATGTGGAGAAGTTCACAAATGGAAAATTCTTACACAAATCAAGATCAGCAAATTGTCTGTAACTTGCAGTCCAAGAGCATTATCTGGGAGTAATGACAGATTAAGTGACTTGCTCATGTCACAGAGAAAATATGTCAGTGTTTGAACCTGAACCCAGGTCTTGCTAGGTCTAAGGCTAGCCTTCTAGCCACCATGCCACATGACATTTATCATTTATTTGATTTTATTCATGTGTGTGTGTTCTCCCTTTCCAACCACACTGTAAGCTTCATGAAGGCAGAGACCATATAATACACATATCTACTTCTCTCAGTCTTGATTTGTGACATGTATCATAGAGCAAATAAC
Organism: Petaurus breviceps papuanus; assembly: GCF_028583685.1. Lineage (NCBI taxonomy): Eukaryota > Metazoa > Chordata > Mammalia > Diprotodontia > Petauridae > Petaurus > Petaurus breviceps. The sequence continues at coordinate 16,817,989 of NW_027187352.1, forward strand.
CTTTCAAGAAAAGAAACTGTTACCATTTCAACAGATGGGAACCAAATGGTGATAAACATAGGAGTCATTTCTAAATTGGTCATCTGTGAAAACCTGGATCATTAACTTAGTAGACTAAAGCACAGAATTAATACCAAATAAGAAAAAACAACAAAAATGAGAAGATATAGTATGCCATTGAGGTAACTCCAAGGAGACACATTCAGATGATTGATTTTGATGCTGATGATACAAGGAATGTATAAAAGACACTGATGTGTAATGTCATCATTGTCTAATTGTCATTGTCTACTAAACTAAGGAACTAAATCATCATTATTTAAACTAAAGAAGTTTAACCAAAGTAATAATAATAATACCTAGCATTTTATATAGTCATTTATGTTTGTAAATGTATTACATGTGTTATAACATTGAATCTTCACAACAATCCTGTGAAGAAGGTGCTTTTATTTTCTCCATCTTACAGATGAGCAAAATGAGGCATACAGAGGTTAAGTTACTTGTCCAGGGAGCTAAATGAGATAACAGTAAATGATAAACAATAAATGTCTGAGGCAGGATTCAAACTGAGGTCTTCCTGACCTGTAGTCCAATATTCTACCCAGTGAATTACCCAGGTGCCTCAGAGTAAACCAAATGCCATGATTAGCAGATCAAAACAAAGAACAAACTGCCTCAGCCAGCAAAGATTCCATCACTTTGCAAAGCAGAGAGATAGAGTAGCCAAAGACAATACTGTTTTGGAATATGAATGTATTTGTATGGTCATATGGAGAAAAATAGTGGAAGAGTATGTTCGGGATTACCTTTATAAAACACAAAAGAAACAGTGAGTGGAGATGGAGTGGGAACAAAGCTCATGGAAAGTATGGCAAGAGAACAAACTAATACTGATGGTATTTTAAGATGCAGCTGGAAAAGGGTCACTCAGCAGATAAAAAAATGGAAAAGATCTATAAAGATGTCTATATCAACCTTTTTCTCCATCAAGTACAGTGGTTTCCCTGCCACCACCACCACCACCATACATATACTTGCACTTTAACATATACTAGCTGAGAAAAGAGAAATTTCATGAATGAAAATAAAGATGGAAAAAGAAGTAGGGCTAGCTAGGTATCTCAAGTCAAGGATGTGCAGAGATACGATTTTGTAAACACCAAGGAATAGACTTGTAAGAAAGCTCTAAAAGGGAATGATGCAACATGACTAATATGCAAATACGTCTCGCATGATTGCACATATATAATCTATATAAAATTGTTTACCGTCTTACCAAGGAGGAAAAGTAGGGAGAGCATGCAAAAATTTGGAACTCAAAAAATGAATGTTAAAAATTGTCTTTATATGTAACAGAAAAAAGAAACTATTTAAAAGAAAAAAGGGAGGATGATACAGAATATTATGTTAAAAAAGGTGATTAAGAAAATATCAATAAGGTCTGACCAATATACTTTCTTTCCTATCTCTATAGAATCTTTGCTTGGCCTTTGCCGGACATAGTGGTACAAGACTGCAATGCCTCTTATTGGGGAGGCTAAATCTAGGGAATCCTTTGAGCTCAGAGGCTCTGAGCTGCAGTAAGGTAAAAGCTTTTCCTCATCTTCATCTCTGAGAATTCTAGGTTCAAAACTTAACTCAAGTCCCACTTTTGCAAGAGTCCTTTCTTGGTCCCCTCAGCTGCTAGTGTCTTCTCTTTCAAAGCTACTTCCCACCTACTCTGTTTTGATCTTGCATGTACTCATTTACAAATATTTCATTTCCCTAATTAGAATGTAAACTTCTTGAGGTCAGGAAATATTTTTGCTTTTGTATTTGCTTTTTGTCCTGTGTTTCACATAAATGCCTGGCACATAGTAAGTGTATGTTTAATAAGTGTTTGCTAAATGGTTGATTGTTCTTGGGTATAGACTAATTATGGTCAAGAAATCTGTTCCATGAAGGGAATAGACTGAATCAACTTTGGAGAAGAATGCAGCGTTTTCAATGATCTGCACACCCCCCAAAACACCAACAATCAAAACCCCAAAATGAAACAAAAGTCCTTCCTTTTAACAACAAATTTCTTCTGGAGATACTGGCTGGCTGCTATTTATGGAATGCTCATCCTTATGAGGCTCATCCAAATGTCAGTGGAATGGGGCTTAAGAGGTACAAGTAGGCTACAACAGAGATGCAGATTGTTTTGGGGCAAAAGAACAGTTTGGTGATGGAGAATGGAGGTTCAAATGCTGACCCTGTCATGTGTTATGTGTATAACTTTGAGCAAGTCACTAAACCTTTGTAGCCTGTTTTTTTTCCCCCATAAAATGAAATATTGGACCATAAAACTATTGAAGTTTTTGCAGTCCTAAATTTCTAGGATTCTATTAGTAATGAGGAATTATAGAGGAGAATTAACCCAAAGGATATCACCCAAAATGTGTATCACTAGGCAAAGGAGGTGGGCTGCTCATGCGGGGAGAGGGAAATACCAGGGATGGAAGCTCATCACTCCATTAGTATGCATCTACTGCCAACAGACCTGGAGCAAGGCCCCCGGGGGTACATCCTTGGTATAGTATCTACTGAAGGACATAAACAAGTATCACAGAAAATGACAAGATGTTCTTGGGTTGTGATCTGAACTGTTGGAGGGAATATCCACATTGAGGAAATCACCGAGCCATCAAGAAATACTTCATAGTGCCTGCTCTGGCATCTTGCACATAATAGGTACTAAGTAATAAGGCAGGAAGGTGTGGAGGAAAGAGTGCCAAATCCAAGGAAAGGAAAACTGGGCTCATATCACAGTTTAACATTGGCCATGCAAAGTCACTTTTCTGGAACCTTGGTTTTATCATTTGTAAAATAGGGATGTCACCTGCACTACCTTCCTCGCAAGAATGCTAGGAGGAAAGTTCTTTTAACATCTTAATGTACCACATAATTGTGAGTTATTATTTGGGCAAAAACAGAGGTTTGTGCACACACACAAAACACAAACTCATTAACATAAACATACGCATGCATAAAATGCAAACACACACATATATGCACACATATGAGTATACACACATTATCTATCATCTATCTATCTATCATCTATCTATCTATCTATCATCTATCAATCTATATGTATGTATGCACATGATGGAAAAAGTTTTATCCTGATAATTACTGCTTTCAAAACTAGTATTTAGTCCTAACTGTAGTATGAGATGCTTAAGTCATATGATGATGGTGCTAATAGTCTCTAGATGAGTTTGACCAGGAGTGACTCCAAGGGAAGGCAATGAATTTAATCCTCTGTCGAAAGGCTTTGCTGCTAGTGATCAAATGTCCAAAGGAAAAAAATCCACACCTCTCAGAAAGGGAAAGAAATAAGATGAAGAAACACCAAACATGTTCTATGGACCAAGGATTCAAAACCACTGTAGAAACAACTTTCTGACTCTCTGGCCCTCTTTTTGGGATTTCAAAACATGTTTCTAAGATGAATGAACCCTTTGGCTCAATGGAAATATTAAATAATATGTGAGACAGAGCTGAGGGAAAGTGAATAGTCCAAGGGCTTGTAAACTTTCTTTATGTTATCAGCCTCTTTGTCAGTCTGGTAAATTCTTTAGGCCCCCTTATTGGAGTAATGGTTTTAAATGATTATAAGATATACAAGATAACCAAGTAAACCTATTACATTGAAATGCAGTTATTATTATATTTATTAAAGAAAAGTTTGGGCAGCTAGTTGGCCCAGTGGATAGAGAGCTGGGCCTGGAATCAGGAAGATCTGAGTTCAAATTTGACCTCAGACACTCATTAGCTGTGTGACCCTGGGGAGATCGCGAAGCCCTGTTTGCCTCAGTTTCCTCAGATGTAAAATGAGGTAGAGAAGGAAATGGCAAATAACTCCAGTATCTCTGCCCGGGGTCATGGGGAGTTGGACATGATTGAAATGACTCAACAATAACAGTAAAATAAGATCAAGGACCCCAGTTGGGAACATTTGATATAGATGATTAAAATGGCAAAGGATTAAAGAGCCACCTCAGAATTTAGAATCATATTGTTCTGACAGAACAGAGAACGTCTTAAAATGTTTCTAGAAGAGCCACATAAATATTTATAACTCTCTGCTGTGCCAGGGAACTTCAGTTCCTATCTTTTCAGAAGGATTTGTGATCCTCAGGACTTGAGAAGTCCAGTATGACCTCATCCAAAAGCAGGGCCTCCACCTCTTGTCCCAGTATAGGCAGTTCCACCTTGGAAGATTCATTTCTTTGCATTTCAACTTTTTTGTTAATTTAAATTCCACAGTTTCCTTTTCAAATGCAAATACCTCTGGGAAAGGTAACACTATGATTTCTTTAGTGGATGCCTTGATGTAGGAGGGGGCTTAAGCCAGTTCAACGGCATTGTTTAGTAGAGGTAGCTTGGTGATACAGTGGGCAGAATGCTAGATATGGGAAATAGAATGACTCAAGTGTGGGGCAGCTAGGTGGCGCAGTGAGTGAAGAGCCGGCCCCAGAGTCAGGAGGACCCAAGTTCGGTTCTGACCTCAGACACTTAACACCCACACACATAAAAAAAATAGCCATGTAATCTTGGGCAAGTTACTTTAACCCCAATTGCCCTCCAAAAGGCAAATTAAAAAAATGACTCAAGTGACTGTTTAGCAGTCACTTAACTTCTCTGCCTCAGTTTCCTTTATTTAAAATGAGGGGTTTGGGGGCGGCTAGGTGGCACAGTGAATAGAGTACTGAACCTGGAGTCAGGAAGACTTGAATTCAAATCCGGTGTCAGACACTTAACACTTACTAACCATGTGACATTGGACAAGTCACTTAACTCCAATTGCTCTACCATCCCCCCTCCAAAAAGAAAAAGAAAAACAAAAACAAAAAAAGAGGGCTTTGGACTCAGTGTGAAAAATTAAATCATTAAGTTTTCTTTGTGCCAGATACTGTGCTAAACACTTTACAAATATTATTTCATTTTTTCCCCTAGCAACAGTCCTGGGAGCTAGATATTATTATCTCTATTTTACAGATGAGGAAATTGAGACAGAGTTGAACTGACTTGTCCAGGATCACAGAGCTAGTCAATATCTATGACTAGTTTGAGCTCAAGTTTTCCTGACTCCAAGTTCAGGTTTCTTTTACCCTACCTTGCTACCTGAGTTTTATTCTTAATTGACTTCTCACAAACTATGTGATCTTTGGCATGGTATTCATTAATTTATTCTCTCTGAGTTTTTCTGTCTGTATGAGAAAGATAATACAACTTTCATTTTCTACTTATTTGACCTGATAAGAAGAAAGTACTTTACAAACCTTATAATCTAGAGGGATTTGAGTTGCCATTGGTACAAGAATGGAGTAGGAAAATGAGTTTCTGAGGGGAAGCAGGGACCCTATGATGGGGGGAAAGGAAAATGAGAAGGCATCAATCACATTTTTTTATTTGCTTTAAAGTTCTGCCCAGGGCTGGCCTGGTTTCCCCAATTCTCTCATAATGTACAATGATCCATCATTCAACCCATCATTTTCACCAATAAACAAACATTGGGTCCCATTGCCTAGATGTGTGTTTTAGTTCTATACTCACAAGGATAAGAACACCAAACAAAGATTAAATAAAGAATAATGACCAATGGTTACTGTTGTAACATAGGGGTGCCTTGGAGGGCTACATAGGATGCTTTTATTTTAAGCTCCCTTACTGCTGGTCAGGAAGAGGAAGAAAACAGGAGTGTTAATGGAATTTGACGACCTCAGAGGGATTAGCCCTCTATGCAGGCAAGAAGGGAAGATTCAGTTTAGATGTATAAAAATAGATATTTTTCAAGAAAAACAATCTAACAGAGGTTTACAAATAACACTCCCCCAAGCTACCAACCTTCACTTTCTCTACCTCCCTTTTCCCTTGTCAATCACACTATTTCCAAGGAGGTGAAGAGAATGAAAATTTTTCTTTACTACTTATCTGACAGAATACATCATTTGGCCTAGCAGATAGGCAACAGCCTTTATGCAAACACAATTTCAATGACTAATAAATGATCAGCAGTAAAGATTCAAGCTAATTTCTATGGAAATAGAAATTAGAGCACTAGGGTGTCTAGGTGGCACAGTGAATAGAGCACAGGCCCTGGAGTCAGAGGACCTGAGTTCAAATCCAGCTACAGACACTTAACACTTACTAGCCATGTGACCTTGGGCAAGTCACTTAACTCCAATTGCCCTGCCTTCCCCCCCTCCAAAAAGCAAAAAAAAAAAAAAATCAGAGGACCAATCAGACCCATCCTTGTGCTTTAGTAGCCCTGGGGTCAAAGGAGCTCCTTCTGAATCCCAGCTTTCCAATTTATTGTATGTGTGACCCTGGAAAAGTTACTTAAGTTTTCTAAAACTCAGTTACATAGCTATAAAATTAATCGTTGAACCAGATGACCTCTCACATTCTTTTTAGCTCTATATCTAAGGATCCATGATTGTGAATTGTGTTAGTGGAAGGAGATGGACAGAGAAAGGGAAAAGAATGGTAAGAACCTGCACAAAGGGGCATTGAAGCAGTGAGGCCGCCTTCATGATTCTCTTTGGCGTTTGAGAGTGCCACTGATCTCTTTATTAAAATGTTGGCATTCTAACTACCCAGAAATTTTGTTTCTCAAACTTTTAAAACATCATAGATATGAATAACAATGACTGGCCAATGATAAGATGGTTAAAATATCACAGCTGTAGCCACAAAAAGTAGATCCAAGGCCAAAGGTAAAATTATTTTGGACAGAGGGATATCAGTCATGCATCTTGTCATGCACCAAACACACTAATGTAAACTCCAAGGAAAGGTCTAAATCTGTCTAAATTCTGCGTAAAATGCTTAGCACATTAATTAATCAATTAATCAACAATTATTTATTAAACTTGTACTATGTGTCAGTCCTAGAGTACTAAGAGGTTAAATGACTTTACTCTTTGAAACCATAAATTGCAAAGATTCTGCACTGGTAGATGCAGTTTCTTCATTCTTGGATGCTGTCCAGTCATTTTTTTAGCTGTGTCCAACTCTTTGCGATGTGATTGGGGTTTTCTTGGCAAAGATACTGGAGTCGTTTGCAATTTTTTTCTCCAGCTTGTTTTTCAGATAAGAAAACTGAGGCAAACAGTGTTAAATGACTTGCCCAGGGTCACACAAATAGTACGTATCTGAGGCCAGATTTGAACTTAGGAAGAGGAATCTTCCTGATTTCAGGCCTAGCACTCTATTCAATGCGTCACCTAACTGCCCCTGTTTTTTCATTTCAGTCTTCCTTATACGAATAAGATCACAGACTCAGGCTTTATCTTTTATCTCCATGTGCCAGGCACACGTGTAGTAGGAATACAAGGAAAGGCAAAGATGGTCACTAATCTCAAGGAGCTTACATTCTAATCAGAAAGAAGACAAATAAATAGATATATAAAACATACATACAGAGCACCTTAGAGAGGAGACTCTAGCTACCTGGGGAACTAGAAAAGATTCTTGCAGAAGGTAGGATTTGGATTGAGTCTTGAAGGAAGACAGGGAAATTTAAAAGGCAGAGCTAAGAAGGAAGAACACTCTAGGCATGGTGAACAGCTAGTGAGAAGGCATGGAGAAGAGAGATGGGCATCATGTATGATGAATAAGGAATAGGCCAGTGCAGTTAAGATATGGAATAAATGGAAGGGTGCAAGAAGCTTGGGAAGCTTGGAAGGAGCTAGACTGTACAGGACACTATATGCTAAATATCACATTTTAAATTAGATTCTAAAAAATAGAGGGAACCGTTGGAGTTCCTTGCCTAGGGAATGGCATGGTCAAATACGGCCTTTAGGAAGATCGCTATGGCAGTTGATCGGGAGAGGCATGAGGCAGGAAGATCAATGAGAAGGCTTTTGAAACAGTCCTGGTAAGAGGTGGTGATGATGGCAACAACCAGGATGGAGGCTGTGCGAATGGAGAGGAGGAGACCAATACAAGAGGTGTTGTGAAGGTTGAATTGGCAAGATTTAGCAATTGATGTATATATGGGATGAGTGAAAATTAGGAGTAAAAGAGGATATTAGGGTGAGGGTGACTGGGAAGATGGTAGTGTTTTTAATAATAATGGAAATTTAGAAGAGGGAGGGTTTTTTTTTTTGTGGGGGCAGATGATGAGTTCTGTTTTGGATACATTGAGTTGGAGAATCTTAAGGAAGATTCTATTTGAAATGTCCATTTGATGAATGATATGGGACTGGAGCTGGAGGAGAGACCAGGGCTGGATATAAAGATCTAGGATCCATCTGTATAGACAGATAATGGAACCTACCAAAGGAAATGAAATCACCAAGTGAGGTACTATAGAGGGCAAGTCATATCTCTTGCAATGGAAAGATTGCTGAACTTAGAGTCACAGGACCTGAATCTGAATCCTGGCTCTGTCATATTTTGAACTTAATGTTTTGGGGCCTCAGTTTCTTTATCTGTAAAAAGAGATGGTTGGATTAGTCATCTGAGGTCCCATCTACCTCCAAATCTATCATCCTTTGATAATTAGGAATCTCCCACTCTTTACCTGAGAAGATTGTTTGGAAGAAAGTAATTTTCTAACCTTCATGGGCTATGTAAATACGAGATCTACTGATTTTTCTTTTGGTTGATATTAAGAGCAACCCATTACAAACAGTAAGTTAATAAGACAAAATGCTATATTTTATAGAAAGGAAATATACAAATATAATGAGAAAGTTGGGAATATAGAAGGATATTTATTCTTAATATCATGTATACTTTCTTGACCATGAAGAAAACCCAATTACAGCATTGAGCAACTTTTCCATTCTTCATTGATGGGTCTTTGTATTTTGTTTTCATTTCATTAGGATGCCAGGTTTTAAAATACCTATTTTCACTTTTTCATGTTTGGTCTGGGGATTTAATTTTCAGGCAAAATCTTAACATGAAAACAGAGTTTTGAAAGAATACTATTGGCATGGCTAGGTGGCACAGTGAATGGAGCACTGAGTGTATTATTGTGCCCATCTGACAGATGATTGAAGAGACTCAGAGAAATTAAGTGGGTTGCTGAAGGTTGCATGCTTAAAAGAAGGTCCCTCTGATTTTAAGTCAGTGGGTCTTTCTGTTATATCATTGTGCTCCCATGGAGGATGTGGAGAAGAGTTGTGGGGAAGTTTGATAGGATTTGTCGCACTACCAGCACATCGGTCAAATCAGTTAATGTCCCTAGGTCTCAGTTTCCTTATTTGCAGAATGAAAGAGTTGAAATACATGGACATAGCTCTGCTTCTATGATCCTATGGTTCTATTTTGCTCTTGTCAAACCTCATCTGGAACACTGCATTTGGTTCTGGGTGCCATAGCTTAAGAAAAATAGTGAGAAGCTGAGAATGTCTAGAGGAAGGCAACCAGGAATGATGAAAAGTCTTGAACTCATGTCATGTGAGGATCTATAGAAGGAATTGGGTTTGTTTAGGTCAAAGAAGAGAAGAATTTGAAAGAACATGACAGCTGTCTTCAAGTATTTGAAGAATTGTCATACAGAGAAGGGATTAGGTCTCAGAAGGCAAAGCCAGAAGTAGTGGCAAATTTAACCTTGATGTCAGGAAAAACTTCCTAACAATTAGAGCTGCCCCCAAATAGAATGGATTGCCTTAAGAGATGGGTTGGTTCCTCTTACTTGGAGTCTTCAAGCACAAGTTAGACAATAATTTTCTGTGTTTGTTATAGTGAAGATTCTTTTTTTATATCCATTGGAATTAGAATCTGCCGAGTGTCCTTCAGATTCTGTTATTCTATGAAGTAGTGAACCAGCCTGGCAATGTTCATTTTTGAGACTGCTAAAATCTGTTTCAACAGCAGGTGGCATTCATCACCCAGATCCTAGGAAAGTAAGTTGGCCACCAAACTCATATTTAAGGTTCCAGAAACATTTTGCTCTCTGCTTCCTTAGCCTTATTTTAACACTGACAAATTGTTGGTGATCTCAATGTGAAGGGGCCTTTTATATTTCCTGTTTCACACATGTAAAGAAGATAGATAACAGAAAGGGATGCATTTACCAGTAAGAGATGAGAACAGGGAGATGGGCAGCAGGATAGAAATAGGCCTGAGAAAGATATTGAAAGGAAATGAGGAGATAGCTTACCCTAGGGCAAAGATGTAAAAGACAGATCGATGTGGAAAAAAAGCAAAGAGAAAAGAAGAATGAAGCCTAAATGAGAAGGACAAGATGTGGATGGACAGGGAAAAGAGGGAGGGAGAGGAGAGGAGAAATGAGAAGAGAAGAGATGAAAGGATGGATGTGCTTAAGGGAGGTAACTGGGAGAAGCGGAAGAATGTGGTCCCTGCCTGCTGCTCCGGTTGGCTCTTTGTGAATGTCCTGACCTTCAGCCAGATTTATTTATCATTGAATATTTATTATTTATTATTACTGGATATATTATTCAGCACCACTACCTTGGATATGAACTGAGATTATTGAACTCACTGTGAATTAGAGTTGCCAAAAGGCCTCAATTTGAATGAGCCAGCTGACATTTTATCATAGGAGGTGGCTGGATTCTTACCAAGGTACACTGTTGTGGCATTTGTTGGTGGTGGGGGGAAGTTTTAATTTTGACAAAAATCAAAATTGCTACTCTGGTGCTTCAGGGACAGAGACCCTTTCCTGAAACCTTTTTATCTATAGAAGGAGGCTGCCACTTTTTATTAGACTCAAAGTAATTTATGGGTAATTGTCGGCTGGATTTTACTGATAAATACAGTTCATAGACAAGTCACACCAATCTTAGTACCTCTGAGAGTTTCCTAAATTCAATGAATTGCTCCTCTCTGTACCATTTTTCTCTTTTACTCAAACCTGCTTTTTAAACAAAATACAGAAGCCAATAACCACCCTCTGAGAATTACTTGAAATTCATTGTGATAGTTCATATCATATTCTTCTCTTAAGATCCATTTCATCCTTCATCAAAGCCACCCGAGGGATTTTTCTAAACCATAGGTCTGACCATGTCACCCCTCTACCCAAAAAACCCCAGTGGATCTCTCTAGAATCAAAGGCAAAATCCTCTATTTGGCATCCAGAGCCCTTCATAATCTTGCTTGCTCCCACCTTTCCAGTCTTCTTACACCTTCCTCCCTCCCAAGCACTCTTCAGTTTGATGACACTGGACTCTTCTGCTGTTCCATGAACAAGACACTCATCGCTCAGTATTTTCACTGGCTGTGCCCTATGCCTGGAATGTTCTCCCTCTTGATCTCCATCCTTTTCTGAATTACAGTCCGGCTAAAATCCCATCTTCTACAGCAAGTCTTTCCCAGCCTCTCTTAATTCTAGTGCCTTCCCTTCTTAATTATTTCCTGTTTATCCTACATATAGCTTGCTTGCATATATTCATTTGATTGTCTCCCCCATTAGATTATCAGCTTCTTGAGGGCAGGGACTATCTTTTGTCTCTTTTTGTATCCCCACTACTTAGCACAATGCCTGACATATAGTAAGTGCTTACTAAATATTTATTAACTGACTCTTATCTTTCTTTGGATGTGACAAAAATACCTCTAGCAAATATAGGGGGAAATGTAACAAAAGAAAGATAGGTATCAAAAATTATAGATCATAAATTTTGAGACAAAAGGAACATTGGACACTAACACTCCACCCAAGTTTTATAGATGAAGAAATCAAGCTACAAAGGGATAAAATGATTTCTCTAGGGTTATGTAACTAGAAGATATGTAAAGCAGTATCTGAAGCCAGGTCTTTCTGATACCAATTATAGTGCCTTATGCATCTGAATGAGTGGGTTTCCTAGAATCAGAGAATTATAGAATCTCAGAAAGGAAACCCAGAGGTCATTTACAAGAATCCTCTCATATTTAGAATGTTGACTCAGCAAATAGTCATCAGCTTTTGCTTGAAGAACTCCATTTATGGATGCTTACTACCTCTTGAATCTGTCTGAAGAACTCTACTTATTAGTAAAAGTTCCCATGCTATTCCCCCATTAATTCCAAATTTAGTTTCTTTGCAGCTTCCTCATATTGTTCCTGTTTATTCCTTCTATTGCCAGACACAAATCTAATATCTTTTCTATATAACATTTCTTCAAATACTTGAATAGAGAAATCATATCCCCTGCCTTGAACTTTCTTTTGAAAATTTCTTTTTATTTGCTTATTCAAATTTATTTTTGACATTCATTTTTGAGTTCCAAATTCTCTCATTCCTAACAGCCCTTCTTTTGCCCACTGAGAAGGCAAGTAATATGATACCCATTATACATGTTGAAGTCATGCAAAACACATTTCTATATTAGCCATGATACAAAAAAGCAAGAAAAATGAAGAAAGCAAGAAACAATATACTTAAATCTACACTCAATGGGGTGGCTAGGTGGTACAGTGGTAGAGCACTGGGCCTGGAGTCAGGAGGACCTGAGTTCAAATTCGGCCTCAGACACTAAACACTTACTAGCTGTGTGACCTTGGGCAAGTCACTTAATCCCAATTACACTGCCTTCCCCCCACCAAAAAAACAAAAATAAATTTAAAAAAATCTATATTCAAGACTTCCTCAGCTCTCTCCATAGAGGTGGATAGCATTTTTCATCACAAGTCCTTTGAAATTGTCTTGAATCATTGCATTGATCTGAGTAGCTAAGTCTTTCACAGTTGTTCATGATTAACAATATTTCTGTTATCATGTACAATGTTCTTCTGATTATGCTCAGTCTTGAATCTTTTCTTAAGGCTAAATATGCTTAGTTACTCCAACAAATCTTAACATGAAATGATCTCAAGGACCTTCATCAAATGGCTTGTTCTCGTCTGGACACTCGCCAGGTTATTAATGCCTTTCTCAAAATAAGGAACCCAGAACTGTACCTGATACTTCAGATTGGGCAGATTCCCTTGGAACTTGCATTTCCCTAATTAGTTTCCTAAAGTAACTCATTTAACTGGAAACACGTTTTTCATGTAAGTTTTAGTGAATGGTTTAAATAGAGAGATAGTACTGCATGAATGCTATATTTAGACTCAAGAACATGGGTACATCTCCTCTCTCTGATCCTTCCTCATAGTGTTACATAGGCAGATAGCCTAAGCTCTCTGAACTCTAGTTTCTTCATTTGTAAAACCAAGATAAGTCCATAGCACTTACCTCACAAAATCACTGTGAGGACCAAATGAGCTCATATATGTATATAGCTTTTCAAAACTTTAAAGCACTATATGAATGTAAAGACATTCATATAGTGCTTTAATTGAAGGTGCTAATTTACCAAGGTGTGATCCAATAAACCAGTTCCATTTATTAGAACAACAGACCTCCACCATATTGGACCAACCAAATTAATTTAAGGTAGCTATCAGTTAGCTAAATAACAGAGGTCACAATCAGGCGGCAATCATCTTATGGGAGGACTATAACAGGGCTGGGGTATACTCTCCAATTCCAGCCCTTCAAATAAGGAAAGGGAAAAAAGAGGAGAGAATCCAATTTCGTATTGGTCTTGGGGATGGAAAATATTTTGAGTCTTTTCTCAAACTCCCAGAGGAGATGGGACATGATCTATAGCAAGGAATAGTAACCTAGGATTTGTGAACTTAAAAAAAAATGATAACTATATTTCAATGTCATTGGTTTGCCTTGTAATCCTATGTATGTTATTTTATTCATTAAAATTACTTTGGGAAGGGTACCATAGGCTTCACCGACAAAGGGGTCAAAAATATACAAAAAGTTAAGAACTCTTGCTAATTGTCAAGTTTCAGACAAAACCAGAACCCTGCCTGCCTGACCTGTCCAGAACTTTCTAGGTTCAAGAATGTCTCTCAGATTGCTGTAGTTCCCTATGTTCTTTCCATTATACCACAGTCTGCTCTCTTACTAAGCACTATAAAAACAGAGGAGGTCAGTGGACATTTGGCAATAATTACATTGAACTGATCCACACAGATGGCCCAATTGGAAAAGCCAATCATTAATTCATTCAACCATGAAACAAATGTTTATTGAGTGCCTACTCAGTTTGCTAGATGCTATGGAAAATGTGGAGTTAACCCCAAAGGAAGGTAAAAGTTTTCCACAGGAAGAAAGGACAATAATGAGAATAGCTAAAATAATTTGCAAAGCATTGTGAAAGATAATTGAAATATAGAAAGTAGAAATCCAAAGGGAAGAATGAATTGTCTAGTTAGATTGAACTAGCTGGATGCCTGATAAATTTATACTTAGAATAAAAGTGAATCATGCAACATTATAGTTTAAAGGAACCTAGACAGAGCATTTCATTTTATAGATAGGGAAACAGAGGCCTAAGGAAATGAAATTACTTGCTGAAGGTGACAAAAAAATCCCAGAATCTCAGAGCTGGAGGGGATGACCTCAGACATCATTCAGTCCAATGCATGCCTAAAATGGAATGTTCTCCACAGTACATATATTTATTTAAAGACCTACAGTGAAAGAGGATCCCTTATCTCCTGAGGCAGTCCATCTCACTTTTGGATAGGTTTAACTATTAGATTTTTTTTTCCTTTATAATGAGCTAAAATCATCTATTCTGGAAGTTTTGCCCTTTTATTCTGAGTAGAAACAGTTGAATGCCTGTTTCATTAATAATCCTTCAAACACATGAACAAAGATCTTAATTTCAACTCCCTCTCCCATGTCCAAATCTTCCCTTTGGCAATTTAAAAAGCATCAGTTCCTTCAATTCTTATATGGCATAGACTTCAGCACCACCCCCTTGCTGGTTGTCCTCCTATGAATGCATTAACCCTAGTGAATGTGGCACTCAGGAAAGAATCTCATTCTCTAGATGCTGCTTAACCAGGGCATATCACTTTCCTTATTGGGGACACTGAATTTATTAAAATGTAGCCTAGATTTAAATGAGTTTTTTGGTCTTTGAAACACTATTGGCTCATATCCATGGTCAGTCCATTAAAACCCATGGAGCTTCCCTTTCTCCAAGACTTGTCTAGCATTGCCTTTTGCACATTATATTTGTACAGTTGATTTTTTAAATTAAAGTATAGGGTTTTACATTCCTCTCTATTAAATTTTGTCCATCCCCAATATCAAATAATCAAAGTTTTATTATATTACATTTGACTCATTATCCTACCAAATCTCTAAAAAAAACCCCTTTTTTTCTTTTCTTGTTTTAGTATAATGTGCCACAAGTATAGTTTTAGTATATAATACGTCACCACCAAAACAGCTAGCTTTTATATAAGGTCTGCAAAATATTTTAAAAACTCAATCAAGCAGGTAGCATTTATTAAGTACCTACCTGGTGTGCCACACATGATGCTAAGTGCTGAGAATAGAAAGAAAGCCAAAAGACAATCCCTGATCTTAAAATGTTCACAATCTAATGTGGGAGACAATACGAAACAATTATGTACAAAGAAGATTTATATATGTGCGTATACATACATACATGTATATACATATATGTGTGTATGTAAACCTATATATGACAAACTGGGCATCATTTCAATCAAACAATAAACATTTATTAAGCACTTACTGTTTGCCAGGCACTATGTTAAACACTAGGGATATAAAAAGAGGCCAAATACAGTCCTTGTCTTCAAGGAGCTTACAATTTAGAGGGATTAAGAAGTCGGAAATTGACCAATCAGTAATTTATAAAGTGTCTAATAAGTACCAGGCATTGTGCCAAGTGCTGAGGATACAAAAAGAGGAAAAAGGTAGTTCAGGTCTTCAAAGAATTTATAACCTGCCATGGGAGACAACATACAAACAAATGCATACAAAGCATGCTATCTCCAAGTTAAATAGGAAATAAGTAACAGAGAAAAGGCTTCTTGCTGAAGCTATATACTTTATATTTATTATTATTATTTTTTATTTTTAAACTTTCTTTTGGAGGGGGGAAGGCAAGGCAATTGGGGGTAAGTGACTTGCCCAAGGTCACACAGCTAGTGTCAAATGTCTGAGGCTGGATATGAACTCAGGTCTTCCTGACTCCAGGATAATTCACCACCTAATTGCCCCTACATTTATTATTTCATTTGATTCTTACAACAAGCCTGTGAGGTAGATGCAATTACTATACCCATTTTATAGATGAGGAAGCACAGACTAAGAAAAGTTAAGGCACCTGGGGCAGGTCACACAGCTAGTAAATGTCTGAGGCAGAACTGATACTCCACTCTTCCTGACTCCAAGTCCAACATTCTATACACTAGGCCATCTTACTGTCCATCTTAATCAGTGTTTGTTGAACTGAATTGAGTGTTATGTCCTATAAACACAACTTAAGTAGGAAATCTATTGTTCTAAATGTGTTATCTTAAACTCCCTTTATTTCTAAGTAGCTGCCTGGTCACAAAAGCACTAGGAAGCAGAGATTAAAATAACACATTTTAGCTGTCAGCTGACGGCTTCTGTGCACTCAGCAGTGTAATGTGGTAATGGGGGTTCTGTTAAAGAGCCATTCTTCTACATACAAAGAAAAATGACTCCCTCACAATGTGTTCAGTAGCAATGATTACATGCTGTATTAGGGCTCTACCTGGAAGGCAGGAGGAGAAACACTGTACCCAGTTGAGTCTTCTGGCCTCTGGTTGAAAGGGCTTAATAAATAGAGCCTGATTTCTATCACCTTTGGTCAGCTGGGCGCAGATGGCACTTCTCTCTCAATTCTAGCCACCTTTGTTTATATAGCACACATTCTGTTTAGCACAGACCAACTGCAGACAATTTGAAGCAAGGGTGCTAATGGGATAGTTAGAGACCACAGGATTTAGCACTAGGAGGGAAATTAAGGAATCATCTATTCCAAATCCTTCATTTGATAGGTGAGGAAAATGAAATTCAGAGATGGCAAGAGACTTGCACAAAGTCACACAGGAAATAAGTGGCAAAGATAAGACTCAGTGACAGGCAACTAGGTGACACTGTGGATAGAACAGAGCACTGGGTCTGGAGTCAGGAAGACTTGAAGTCGAATTTGGCTTCTGATATTTACGTACTAGTGGTATGACCCTGGGCAAGTCACTTAATCCTTGTCTCAGTCTCCTCAAATGTACCGTGTTTCCCTGATAATAAGACCTATCCCGAAAATAAGCCCTCCCCTTACTGTGTAAGATTCCTCTAAAATAAGCCCTCCCCCGAAAATAAGCCCTATTGAGATTGCTACTGTATATGAAGGTGATCCCCTATGCTACATTACGGTACCCTCTGTATGCACCGTCCCCCCCCAGGTGAAACGCACGCCGCGCTCCGAGCTGCATCCAATCAGAGCTGCAGCAGTGAGCGTGTCATCCTGTTCTTCCCCAGTGATTTGCTTATTGAATAAAGGTACATTTTTTTGTTCACATTTACCTGTTTATTAAAATTGCTGTCAATGTTCATTAAAATAAGCCCTCCCCTGAAAATAAGCCCTCTGGTGTTTTTCTGTCCAAAAAAAAAATAATAAGACAGTGTCTTATTATCAGGGAAACACGGTAATATGGGAATCAAAAAAGCACCTATATTACGGGATTTTTTGTGAGAATGAATGAGATAGTATTTGTAAAATACTTAGAACTGTTACTAGCATATAGTGGGTAATTAATGAATGCTTATTTCCTTCCTTCCTTCCTTCCTTCCTTCCTTCCTTCCTTCCCTCCTTCCTTCCTTCCTTCCTTCCTTATAAATGTTTCTTTCATCCATGCCCTCTCCCAAAAAAGGAATCCAGTATTCTTTCCAATGTAACATTTTTTTTTTAAACTTTGGTTTCCCTGTCTCATCTAGGCCAGAGATAGAGTGCCTTTTAATAGGCTGGTTGCACTTGAACGGACTAGAGAGTGTTGACCTGCTCTGTTTCTGACTTGATTGTGTTCAAACCCACAACCCCAGTCCTCCTAACCCACCCCCAGTTTGGTGACTTCTTCCTCCCATGTAAATGATGAACTCAGTTAAGTCACTTGGTGACTTAGCCTACTATATCTCAGAACTGTGGAGCTCAAGAGAGCCACCAGCGTTAGCCACTGCAATAGCAAGTATTACAAGTGTGTTCTCCACATCTGACCTTTTCTTTGACATTGTCCAAGCAGAAGCAGGCTTCTGAAGCAAGATCTGCTTCCCAAAGCAGCTGAGATCACTTGATCTGAAAGAGTTAGTTTTAACCTAAGGGGAAGAATACCTGTCCTGTGGACTCAGAGCACATTTTGCACTGGAGTTATGTGTACATATGCCTTACTCCCTTATGAGATTATAAACTCAATCAAGTCAGGAAGCTAATTCTAAAGGAAGGCAGAAGGGTGTCATGGAAAGTTTTCGATTTGGAATCAGAGGACCAGGGTTCAAATCTTGGCTCTGCTACTTCCTAGATGCTGGTCACTTTAGGGCAGTGTCCTCACCTGCAAATGGAAGAGGTGGATTAGATGGCCTATTATATATAGAGCTTACTCTATATCTGTGATTCTACAATATCAACTGCACATCACTCTCATACTTCTTAAACACACAATAGGTGATTAATAATAAATGCTTTTAAAATTTTGTTCTTTTTTTGGTTATTCTAAATTTGGTAAATTCTCACAAACACAAATATTTCCTTATAAAAGAAAAAGAGAGAAAGAGTAAATAAATACATTTTGAAGAAATTGAAGGCCACTAATCTGTGAATCAGGAGATCTGGGTTTTGGTCATGGATCTTCAGTTTAAAAGGCTGGGTGACTTTGAAAGAAATCACTTCTCCTCTGTTCTAGGCCTCAATTTCCTCATTTATAGAATGAGGGGTTTGAACTAATAGTAATGGTAGCACTTCATTTTCTTTCTCTGCAAGTACAAGTATCATTAAAGGCAACCAAGTGGTGAACTCGTTAGAGTGCTGGGCCTAGAGACAGGAACACCTGAGTTGAAATACAATCTCTGGTAAGTCATTTAATATTTGCCTGCCTCTAGTTCCCCATCTGTAAAATGGGGTTGAATCCCTGGCTTGTTGTGAGGTTAAAGTCAGATAATTTTCATAACGTGCTTTGCAAGTCTTAAAAAGAAATATGAATGCCAGCTATTATTATTGGTGATAGTATTCTTATCTTTTTTTTTTTTCAGTTGTGTTTGACTCTTCATGACCCCATTTGGGGTTTTCTTGGCAAAGATACTGGAGTGTTTTGACATTTCCTTCTCCGGCTCATTTTACAGATGAGAAACTGAGGTGAACAGAGTTAAGTGACTTGCCCAGGGTCACACAACTAGAAAGTGCATGAGGCCATATTTGAACCCTGGAAGATGAATCTTCCTGACTCCAGGCCCAGCAGTCTATCCAATACCCATGGCGTTCTTATTGCCCTTCTATAAATAAGGAAATTAAATGTTAAATAGCTTGCCCAGGATAACATAACCAATACACCGACATGTATTAAAGTCCATGTAACACATGTCTAATACTGAAACGCCATATGAGCCAATGGTTTTCTGACTCCAAATTCAGAATTACTTCGCCTATATTCCTCTGGCCCTCGGGACTAGTTATTCTCCGAAGTTCTTTGAGTTCTAACACTTTGTGTTTATGTTTCAGTATTCATTTCAATTTTATCATTTTGTGAGTTTATAATTCCATACAAAAATCTCACCTAAGTCAACCCAAACAAATAATTATTTTTTTAAAATCATTTTTTTTATGGTTGGCAAAGCACTTTACACACAAACCCTTGAACCTTGAAAGATTTTTATGCCCATTTTACAGATAAGAAAAATGAGACCCAGAGAGGTTAAATAACTTGATCTTTGTCACATAACTAAGTGCCAGAAGTGGAACATGAACCTGGTTTTCCCTTGGTTCTCAGTCTCTTCACAAAATCATACTGCCTCTAAGGTTTAAGTGGCTGTATATCCTGTTTTTAGTGTTATTCAAGTCTGGCAATCCTATAGCCTGTTTTCAGTTTTTAATCCTGTTTACCATGGAGAAGTTTTTGGTTATTTCCAACAGGACCTGGCTGCTGAAATTTAAATTCAATTACTTGGAATCTAAAAAGCTATTTAAATTATTTTTTTATTCTAGTCCTCAAGGAGAACTGAGGAATAGGCTTGAGAAATTCTAGAAAGATGGGAGGTTATTGGAAGAAAAGGCAATGAGAAAGAGCATCTAACAGCATCCCTCCACCAATCTCTTTGAGGGCAGGGACTGTAATTGTTTTTTGTTTTTCATATCCTCAATGCTTAGCACAGAGCCTGGCATTTAGTAGGCATGTTATTCATATTTATTAATGATGATGATGATTCCTTAGTAATTAGAATGATATCCTGGGAAAGAGCTCTTAAATCAGCCTGTATCTCTAAACAATTCCAATACCACTAGTGTTCCCAAATTATACAGAATGACTTTTTGTCTACTTTTCCCCAACCCTCTTCACCTTCATTATGACTTTTTTAGATTAGAAGGATCAACACTGAAAATGAATGGAGGCCATTATGAAAAATTTAATTTTGATCTCTACCACATATTTTATATGTACACACATATACCTACATGCATATGTATATGTACATATGTGTGTAAATATATAATCCCTAAAGTCAGTGCACTTTTAAGTGATCACATACATGTCACGTCGGTGTACTTATTGTTGTTAAATACATATAAATACCTATATTGAATATGCATTAAATATATAATATATTTAAGAGATTAAATACATATGTATATGGGCACATACATATATACAAACATGCACATATATACATACACACACATAGATAGACAGATACTTTTTTTTCCAATGACAATCCTGATTCTATTTCCTAATCTTGTATCTTTAGTACCATTTTACAGATAAGAAAAATGAGACCCAGAGAGGTTAAGTGACTTACTCTTTGTCATATAACTAATAAGAGCCAGAAGTGGAACATGAACATAGTTTTGTCTTGATTCTCAGTCAACACACAGAAAAAGAGTTCCACTGTTTAGTGGTAGATTTAATTGGGATCTGAATGAGATCTCCACAGGATTTGTCCTTCTATTTTCATGTAAATATTAATTCCCAGTAAGTGGAATGAACTCAGATGATGACTTCGATTCACTCCACCAATGAGGACTGCACTTGTTAAATTGGAATGTGCTACTCCAAAGGACTCCAACTTGTTATAATCAGTCATGAAATATTTTCTTAAACTTTGCTAACTTTAAAACAAATGGTCTTTTATTTTTCTTTTTAATTAAGTGATCCTTCTACCCCCCAGTAGAAAATGAATATAAATCTTGTACTTTACTAAAATCTTATTCAAAGGGAACCCTTGGGCCTGATGAATAAAATATTATAAGATATACATGCGTATATGTGTGTGCATATGTATTGATTCCACAAGAGTTCTAAAAAATTATGAAATTTTTACAAGTATCTGATAAAAGAAGTCAGATAAAGTAAAACAGAAGACTTATTAAGCTTCTTCCATGCTTTTGTTTGCATCAATTACAAAGAGCTCTATGTGCCATCTCATCAGTACCAACAATTTTCTTTTTGCTTTTCCTAATTTAGATGCTTTAAAGTAAGAAAAAATATTTTTTTTTCTGTATAAAAATTTATTTTTTAATTTTTTTGCAGGGGGGAAGGCAGGGCAATTGGGGTTAAGTGACTTGCCCAAGGTCACATGGCTAGTAAGTGTTAAGTGTCTGAGGCTGGATTTGAACTCAGATCCTCTTGACTGTAGGGCTGGTGCTCTATTCACTGTGCCACCTAGCCATCCCTGTATGAAAATTTTTAGAACTTTTAGAACTGTAATAATAACAACTCATTTCTCCTCCCTTTTCCTCCCTTGTCTTTCCTCCCTTTAACTTCCCCTTTTCTTCCCTTTGGCTCTCCCTTTTCCCTCATATCTGTTTACACAACCCTCAAATTATAATTTTCTAGCTCTTTACTTTCCCCCTACTTCATGTACAAAAACTCCATACTTAATGGAAATTCAACAGGACATTATAGAATCGTTGAGTTGGAAGGGACTTTTAACAGTCATTTAGTCTGGAAACTCCATTCTTGACTATCCTCATCATCTTGTTGCCCTTTTTCTCATGTTCCCTGACACAATGGGATAAGAATAGGATTTCTTATGTTCCTTCATCCCCATTGCTATTTCTCAGAGCCTTCCTCTATTAGTCAACATCCACCCCTCCTTTGAAGTTCACTCCATCATTGTATACCATCTGGTTTAGATCCTTGTACCATTATCTACTGGCCTCCAGGTTACTCCTTTCCTCTCCATTTCTGTAGCTCTTTCTCAAGGAAATGACTACCTGGTTCAGACTCTCTTGAAACTAACTCCATTCCTTTATACTTGGGTATATCAATATAAGGGTAGCAAGGTCAAGAAAATCCCATGGACAAAGTCCAAGGTATGACATAGAGTCAGACATGACTGAATGACAACACCACATCTATCTATCTATCTATATCTATCTATCTATCTATCTATCTATCTATCTATCTATCTATCTATCTATCTATCTATCTATCTCATCTGTCTATCATCTATTTGTCTGTCTGTCCATCCATCCATCTGTCTGTCTGTCTGTCTCTTTCTGTCTCTGTCTGTCTATCTATCTATCTATCTATCTATCTATCTATCTATCTATCTATCTATCTATCTATCTATCTATCTATCTATCTAACATATCTTCTTATAAATCCTCAAACATCCAGGTCTCTCAGTTCACCAACTTCTTCATCTTCTACATCTATAGCTTTGCCTTATCTCAGGCTACTTCCAGGAATGCCATACACCTGACAATTACCTATAGCTGTTTAACTTCATAATGTTGAACTTTGCAATGATCATCTCTGACCATAATCTCCTAACTTTCTATCTCCTCCTCTGCCTCACTCCCATAAAACCTATTCTTAACCTCAACCTTCAGTTCATCCTTCCTTCTCTATTGTCCCAGTTCAACTGGCTTTCCTTTCCTTTCTCAATATCTTGACTACATAATAAAAACACTATCTTCCACCCTTGATTCCTTTGCCCCTTTGTTCTACCATTCTCTAAGTCATGGCAATCTTGGATCACTTCCAACATTTACTTTACTTGCCCTCTATCTTGCATACTTAATCCTATCCCATGCCATTCCACATCTTCCAGAAGGGAACCCCATCATTCATGGTCTCTCATTTTCAACCTTGCTTTGCCTTCAAAATGTTCAGATTTACCTTAATCTTTACAGAAATCTTCATTTGACTTTGCTATTTCTTCAAATACTACCTTATATCTTTTTTCCCCTTTCTAAGCTCCCAGAAATAACTGTCTACATTCGATACCACCATTTCCTCATTACCTATGAACTTCCCAATCCTTTCTACTTTCCAATCCCAGCACTCAACAAAAACTTCTCTCTTCAAGATTATGAATACTCTCTTAACTGATGACTCCAATAGGCTTTTGTTTTTGTTTTTGTGTTTTTGGTCAGTTTTCATTCTCCTTGACTTCTCTGCTATCTTTGATATTGTCACAAACCTCCTTCTGGACTCCTACCTTGACTTCTGTGAAACTGATCACTTCTTATATTCCTCCTACCAGTAAGTCTTCCCTTGCTCCCTTTCCCCCTTGTTGGATAATCACTGATTTCCTTTCCCCTTAGCATGGGTTTTACTTATGACAACTCTGTCCTAGGATCCCCTTTCTTCACTCTCTACATTTGATCTCTTGGAAATTGCCTACATTTTCATGGATATAATTATCTTTCCAAGTAAGCAGCACCCAGATCTTTTCATATACATACAAAAAATACATACACACTTACATATATATGTATATATACACACAGATATGTGTATATATAGTCAAGCAATAATGATTTAGAGCTGAATATTTTTCCTTGATATCTCACTGATATCTAAAATGTAATCTATCCAAATATATGTATGTATGTATATATATATATATATATATATATATATGGCAACCAATTAGGTTCCTCTAAACTTACATTTCCCTTATACTTTGTTATTTCCATTGAGGATATAACCATCCTTTTAGACATCCAGGTTTACAACCTTGGAGCTATTCTTGACTACCTCTATACAATTAGTTGTCAAGTCTTGCCAAATTTTTGTACCATAACATCTCCTGTGTCTTCTTCCTTAAAAATAATAAGAGCTAGTATTTATATATCACTTTAAAGTTTGCTAAGTTACTCACTAATAGTATCTTATTTAACCTCATTGCAACCCTGTGGGGTAGGCACTATTCTTATGATCAATATTTTGCAGTTGAGGAAATTGAGGAAGACAGAGGTTAAGCGACTTAGCCAGGTTATGCTAATAGTAAATGTCTCAAGACACTTTAGCCACTGCCCTCATCACCTCTCATATATATTCTTGTAATAGCCTCCTGTTTGGTCTGCTTGTTTTGTTTTGGCATTCCATCCTCTATATAACTGCCAAAATAATCTCAAATACATATATACATACATATATGTGTATACATACATAGATACACCACATGTGTATGTGTGCGCACGTATGTATGGATTTAAACTCAGGTCTTCTTGTCTCCCAGTCCAGCAGCCTATCCACTATGTCATGATACCACTCCTAAATCACAGGACTGATTATGCCATTTTCCTACTCAAAAATCTCCAGTGGCTCCCTGCCAACTCTGGGATAATATATAGAACTTTTAGCTTGGCCTTTAAGGCCTCTACAGGCTGACTTCAAGATAACTTTTTAGCCTAATATAATTTTATCTCCCTTTTCACATTCCAGTCAAATGGAACTTGCAATTGTTTTGTTAATTCCACACTCCATTTCCCATTTCCCTACCTCTGTACAATTTGTATCTCGTGTCCAGCATGTACTCCTTCTTTATTTTTGCCTCTAAGACTCCTCACCTTGCTTCAGGGTTCAACTCAGCTGCCATGTATTCTGTGAAACCTTCCACAATTTTTCCATTATTTAATGTTCATTCTCTCCTGGATATTCCTTGTACAATACTTATTTTTTAGATGTTGCACCTCCCTAGTGCAGGGGTTCCTGAATATTTTGGGGTCATGATCCCCTCTGGCAGTCTGGTAAAGCCTACAGACCTCTCCTCAAAATAATGTTCTTCAGTGCACAAAATAAAAAATAAAAGACCACAGAGAAAAAACAATTATATTGATACAGTTTTCAAATCTTTTTAAACCCCAGGTTAAGATTAAAAACAGCTGCCCTAGTAGAATATAAGCTCCTTGAAGGCAGGAATGATTTCATTTTTATCTCTGCACCCCCAGTTTCTAACACAGTAACTGGAATACAACAGGAATGTAATAAATATTTGCTTAATTGATTCTAGTCAAACCTAGAATCACAGAATTTTAAAATACCACAATCTCAGAAGTTGGAAGGTGACTTTAAAGGTCATCTAACCCAACCCATACCTGAAAACAAAGTCTTTGGTCACATCTTTGACAATATGTCACCTGCGCTTTTTGGGCATATTTCCAGATTGCTCTCCAAAAAAGGATGGATCAGTTCACAACTCCACCAACAATGAATAGTGATGGGTAGTTAACTACGTCTTGAGGAAGCCCGTCCTACTTTTGGTTTCTGCCAGAAATAACTAACTATCTAGCCCTTTTGGGATGGGTCCATTCAAAGATGGAATATTCATTTCAAACACATCAGACAGTTGTGGGTGTATTAATAAGAGGATTCACCACTACTAATTTTAAATTGTTTAAAGTTTGCCCTTGGGTTTGTGAGTAGTATTTACATCTGAGCATCAACCCCTCACAAGATGTGTCTGTCTGCTCTTCATCTGAGTAGCCCTGCTGTGCTCAGTATTGTGGAGTTCCCTCAGAATGGGAGCTCTGGAATGCTTTGCTTACCCCTCCAGGGAGATGGCTCGCTGCAGAGTCATTGAGGGCTGACGAGTCGTGGTGCTGTGCTGAGAATGACTGTATGGAAAAAGAAAGGAGGGTGAAACCCACAAAAAAAAATCTGACTAAAGCTTCTTCACACATTCTATTACTTTCTGCTATTACCATATATGAAATGGGGAGAACTTTACATAAGGAAATACCCACTGATATTTCTCTAGGATGTTTTAAGGGTTACAGAGTGTTTTAAGGTTTATAAAACACTTTCCTCACATAAACCCTGTGAAGTGGGTAGTGCAAGCATTATTAGCCCAATTTTACAGATCACAGGGACATAAATTTAAAGCTAGAAAGGACCCCAGAGAGCCATTTCCCCATTTTATTGATGGAGGCCCCAGGAGGGGAAGATAATTGACCAAAATCACAAAGCTAGTAAGCATCAGAGTTGGGTCTCCAACCCATGTTTCTAAACTCTGTCTGTGATGCTGCAGGTGCAGCTAGGTGGCACAGCTGATAGAGCACCAGGCCTGGAGTCAGAAGGACCCGAGTTCAAATCTGACCTCAGACACTTACTTAACTGTGTGACCCTGGGCAAGTCAGTTAGCCCTGTTTGTCTCAGTTTCCCCATCTGCAAAGTGAACTAGAAAAAGAAATGGCAAACCACTCTAGTAGCTTTGCCAAGAAAACCATCAATAGGGACATGAAGAGTCAGACATGATTGAAAAATAACTTAAAATGATGCTGTAACAAGTACCACCAACTGTGCAATTAACCAAATATAGTTTCACTCTTCTCATTTCACTAGTGACAGTGGGATCATAAACGTCAATATGGAAGGGACCTTAGAAGGCATGTTGTCCAAACACCATCTCACAGATGAAGGAATTGAGGTTCAGATGCAAGGATTTGCATCCAGGTCAGCTGATGCCTAATTACCTTAATGGAAGATTTTCTTGGATAATTCTCTTAATTTTTGCATCAAATTTGATCATGCCATTGAAAGATTAAGCATGAAAATTATGTATAAACATGTAAAATAAGGAATTCAGAAAATTGTGGGGTTAAAAAACAACATTCCAATGCCTTATTGGATATTGAGAGTGACTCTGAGGCATTGTTAGCTATACAAGAGATACCAGAGATGCAAAGCTTTTAAAAGCTGCTGCAAAACTTTAAAAACTTGACTATAAGCCAAATGATAGATTGCTGTTTCTCTACCATTTGCTGAACCATTGGTGGAAAGCTCATGATCAGAAGTTGAAATTTGAGTCAGTAGAGGGAGTTTCCACTCCATTGATGAAATTACATATCTTTTAAAGCATCAATGAAGAGACATGATTGGCAAAGTGGGAAGAATGAAGTTATGTCTCATTAGAGCCAGAGACCTTTAAAGAAAATGAATTCTGCAGAAACTACTGGAAATGTTTATTATAGCATGGTAAAAACAAAGCTATAGATCACATAATATCACAAGGTAACATTTCACTGTTTGTGAGCTAAAAGTACAAACCAGTAGCTTGTAAAACACTTCTTTCACTCTCCTATCCAAAGTCAAAAAAATCTCTTCTACACTGTCTCTGGTAGACAAATAGTTGCCTAGCCTTTGTTATAGAAGGGGAATTTATAAGACAGGAAGGGTAATGAAGAAGATAGGGTATTGGGATATAGATAAGTCATATCTGGCTTCAAATCCTATCTCTGAAATATGAGCAAGTGACTTAATCACACTAACCCTCTCTTTCTTCATCTGTAAAATGGGCAAAATGAATGACTTGTCATACATACTTGACAATGATTACTCTGAGAATCAATATGAGACTTTACAATATATGTAAAGTACCTTTAAAGTGATATAGAAATCCTTGTTATTAACAAGGTAGTTTATTTTATTGTTGGATAGAAATAAATCCTATGTATGTATTTTCTGACCATTCATCTGAGTTCTGCCAGGATAACATGCTAGGTTGTAAACCTCTTGAGGGCAGGGACTATATCCACTTACTTATTTTGTATCTCCCACAATACCTGAAGTAGGACTTTGTCTATAGTGGGCAGTCAGTAAGTGTCTATGGTTTGAATGCCTGTATCAGTTATAATTAATAATTAGTGTCATACATTAAGTATTGTTAATCAATCAGTAATAATTTATAAGTACTTACTATGTACTGCAAACAGTGCTAAGCTCTAAGGATACAAAGATAAAGGAAAAACAGTCCCTGCTCTCAGGGAACTTACATTCTAATGGGAGAGACAATAATACACATATATGGAAATACAATGTATATATAGAGTAGATGGAAGGTTATTGTTGTTTGGTCCTTTGTTCCTGAAGAGGACCATGACATCAGGAAGGTGATATCATGACTTGTGAGTGAATTGGATTTAAGTGAGGGAGGGCTGTGCAAAGTCACCAGCCTCACTCTCTCCTCTGGAGCCATTTGGGTTCAGTGGTCAGATATAGATTAGGATGACTGGAGATGGCCCTGGGAGATGGCCCAAGGGAGACCTTGGTTAAGCTAAAGTCTTTCCCAGGTCTCAGTTTATCTGAAAAAATACCTATTCAGAATTAAGGCTGGGTAAACATGAGGGAAAAGAATGGCTTCTTTAATCTAGCCCTCCCCCCCCCACCCCTCCCCCCAAAAATCAGTCTGGGAGAGAAAGACACTCAGGGTTTCTGGCCAAAGGAGCAGCTGCTATTTACACTCTCTCTGAGTCTTTAGAACCCAAACAATGACCCAACAAACCTTGAAAGAGGGCCTATTTTTAGTCAAGAGTCAGAGTGATTTGGGCTCAAGGCATGGTCCATAAAAAAGAAATCTAACCTGTAAACGTCAAGATATATTGCTAGGTTTCAGTGATCAAGATGGAAAGTAACTTTAAAGGGGAAAACATTATGAGATATTTCTTCCTTAAAACAATAATTAATTAAACAAGTTTAATTAATTAATGCTACATATGCCATGGGGAAGCTAGGTGGTGCAGTGAATAGAGCACTGGCCCTGGAGTCAGGAGGACCTGAGTTCTAATCTGCCCTTAGACACTTGATACTTACTGACTGTGTGACCTTGGGCAAGTCACTTACCCCTATTACCTCAGCTCTTCCCTCAAAAATTATACTACATATGCCACAAAGATTTCATTGCTGAGGATAAAATAAATGTGTGTAAAAAATATACTATTAGTGTAAGGACCACATATTAGCTAACATATGTTTTGCTTTTTCTAAAATGAGAACCAGAGCTGACAGGCAGAGATCAATGATTGATGATGATCTCTTTTTCATCTCCCTTAACTTGTTTCACATCTCTCTAATCCATTGAACAGGTATTATTTTGTATAATGATTTTCTATGTTTGTGTCTTCTTCCTTTACCAGGTTATAAACCCATGAGTTGGATGGTAGATGGCAAAGTGATGAGGTACAGGCTCTGGGAACCCCCTTGAGTTCTCCTTGAATATTCCCACATAGGGCATTTGCATGATGCCCAGACCTTTGTTACTAGCTTGGCCCTCCATTATCCAGCTAGACCCCACCCTTGGTCCTCTCAAAATATCTATACCCAAATCAACTATAACACCTTTGAACTAGCCTAGTCCACCATTGTCTGTTGGCCCCAGGTAGCATCCAGCAACTTCCCACCCTTAATCACTTATTCACTGGAGTCTGACCTCGTTTCATTAACTCCTCCTGAAGACCCTCCCCAAACTCCTCCTCTAGACCACCCTTTTTGGGGTTTCTCCCACAACCTTTCTGTATATAAGACCCCATCTTGCCTCCATGTGGTATGAGAGCGCCATAGAATGACCTAGAACAGGCTTGCTCTATGTCAGATGATTCTGGCCCCCTTGTCCAATACACCTTACAGATACTGAGGCTCCTTAAGAGTCTACCCAATATGGTGAACTTTTAATAAACTTTGCTTTTCTTTGGCTGAGAGAAGGCGCCAGTCGAATTCATTTGGCAGGATTCAGTGTGTTGGTATTTTGGGGTCTTGAGCATCCTTAACCCTATACCTTATCATTTTATGATGACCCTCTTCAGAAAGAGCATCAGGACTGAAGTCAGGAAGACTCATCTTCCTGACTGGCCTCAGACAGTAGTGTGACTCTGGACAAGTCACTTAACCCTGTTTGCCTCAATTTCCTAATGACAAACCACTCTAGTATCTTTGCCAAGAAAACCTCAAATGGGGTCATGAAAGGACAGACGTGTGAAATGAGTAAACTACAACAACAAAATCCATGAGGGCAAAGACCATGTTTTATTTAAAAATTTCTCTCTCCTCCATTTTCCCATGCTCCCAGGCTTCACCTGGTGCTCTGCACACAACAGACATCTGATTTAATAGTGTTCACTGAAGGAAAACTAAAGGAAGGCTCCCAGCATATTGGACAGACCCTATGTAATGGTGTCTGGGGAGTGAAAACTTGAAAACTTCTCAGAATGTGTCTTGTAAATTGGCGTCAGTTCCGTCTACTTTCCCCTCCCTCCCCCCACCCTCTTCTTTACTACTGCAACATCATCTTTAGGCCCTTTAGGAATTTTCAACTTCCAACCTTATTGTCGACCTTTCTCCCTCCCCCTTCCTAGCTTCAGGACTCTTCCCCCTCTCCCTTGCTGTCAATCAGCATTAAGCTCTTAGCCTTTACTTTACTTTGGCATTTGCCAAATAAGGATAGGTACATTTGAATTGTCTATTTCCTGTTTCCTTGTTATTTTCCATTGGGGCAGATTTTTATGCTAAGATTTGAGCCTGCCTCTCAGCCAATGGGAGAAGGGACAGCAAGGGGAGGGGGCTTGACTGTGTTAGGGTATAAATTCTTGCTCTGTCTTTTGTAACACACCTCCTTTCCTTGACCTGTCTTGGGGAGGACCTCCCTCTTCTCTCAGAGGAAGAGAATAACATTTCCTATTTTTATCCTAAGAAATCTCTGCGTTTTTGATTAAAATTTTGAATGGGGTTTTTCATCCCACATAATGGCAAGCTTGTTGGACTCTAAGGACAAGAGGTGAACAGGATAGGCAAGACATTAGTGGATTGAATTCTGTCTCACTGGAGGGAATACTTTCATTTATGAAGCCCTGGAGTCAATGGAGTTCTGGAATACTGTTGAATGGATTACTACAGAATTCTGATTTGTTTCACCAGTATTTTCCAGGAACACTTAATAAAATAAACTAATAGAAATGTTTAGTAATTCTATTTTACTCAAATCTAAAGTATGGAAAGATTATACTTTTAAAAATTATCAGTGACATCTATTACATGAAATACAAAAATGACAATTTCAAAAGGACGTGTCTCATGTTCATACTCCATCTACAAAATCAACCCATTATCTTAGTATATAAAATTATTCTTTAGGAGTAAATTTAGAGCTCCGCGATATGAAATTTCAATTGTGATACTTTTATTATTGCATCTTCTAGAGACCCCAAAGCATTGTTTTTAGCACAGGTTGTAAGGATACATACAGTATATTTCATAAGTGGTCAAGAAATGCAGGTTGATTAGAATATATTTTATTATGAAAAATGTCTTCAAACAGGAGGCCTGCCTTTCAGTACCAGATTTTCCAGTAACTAGCTGTGTGCCCTTGGGCAAATGTCTTTACCTCTTCCCCTATCTAAAGCTCAGTTTCTTTACATGAAAAATGATGGGCTGGGACAAAATGATCCTTCTAGTTCTAACCTGCTCTGTTTTTGAAAATAGAATAATAGATTTTTGAGCTGGAAGAGATCTCAGAGGCCATCTAGTCCAAATGCCTCATTTGGCTGATGTGGAAATTAAGACCTACTGACCCAAGATAATGAAGCCAGTTAAAAGCAGGGATTTGAAGTGAGGTCATCTGATTCCTAGTCAAACGTTCTTCCTAAGGCATCATGCTGCCTTTCATTATGTGACAAATCAAAAACCCAAGAGACAGTGTTTCTAGTTATATAATAATTAATTTTTAAATAGGCTAGCTAATAATCAATAAATTGATGGCCAGTGGTTACTTTCTGAAACCAAAGACAAGAAACATGGAGATCCTGAAAGTTTTAAATAATCCTTGAAAGGGGAATTCCCTTAACAACTGAAATCAACCCTGATTGGTGGATATTCAATGAGGAGGTAGGCTAGATTGCAGGGCTTCTTAAACTTTTTTCACTTGCAGCCCCTTCAGCACTTCTTAAATTGTGGTTAAGTTTAAGAAGTGCTGGAAGTCTGCAGCTCCTTCTGCTGAGAACGTGTCTTGATTGTGATACTCAGACACCTCCATCAATTTGGACAGGGGAATGCATCTCCATCTAGACCACTCTGGTTGGTTTTCTCCTTCATGAGTTGGGTCACCCTAACCTCTACAGGAGGGATACAAGGATAGGAACTCATTTCCTTCTGGTAAGAACTAGTCCAGATAGGATTCTATTAACACTCAAAACAGAAGTAAGGTCTTCTAGTTGACTGAAGTCCTGCCCAAGATTGAAGAGCTAGTACCTTGAAGATTAAGACAACCTCAATCAACCATGTGTCAGAGGCTGACCTTCCACAGGAGCTGGGCCTCAATAGGGAAGAGAAGAGGATGGATCCTAATTTAGTAATTGATTATTATTATAATAGAAAAATGATTTTCTCAATTACTAAGAGGCAGGTTAATAGAAGGTTCTAGGGGCACAGTAATCACAAAATAGTAGAAATAGAAGGAAACATAAAAGCTCACATCATCTAATCCTTTCTTTTCACAGATGATATTGAATGAATTTTAGAAGCATTTCCTTCTAATTTTCAATCACGTTATTGAACTTCTAGTTTTTAGCTCAGAGGCACTATGTGACCAAATATATGCTCTGATAGCTAAATCCCAGGGAATCATTATCTTAAGGTACTTTATACCTGTGGACCCCTGAGGTACAGATTCTGTCCCCTATGGATTGGTATAATTTCAGCAGAAATTGCAAGTTCTAACACTGGCCTCTGTAACAATTTCAGTAGGAAAGGAGATAGGTGAAGAAAAAGGCCCCCTGAGGGCTCAGTGAGGGGAAGCTATAGTGAAAGTACTGTGATCAGTTCACACAATTGGATGGTAGAGTACAACTTCTAGGACTACAAAAGGGAATGAAAAGTCCAGCCTCTAAAGTGAAAATGTGTACTTGGGCAAGTCTCAAAATCACAGCAATTGTTTCCTATAATGAAATGCTACCTACCCACTGAGCAACTCTGACAGCCCATTCCAAGGACATAACACTCTTTTTTGTTCAAACCACAATGCTGGTGGATCCTGGGATCCGTTTTTTTATCTCGTTCACTGTAGGGTGAAGGTTTGAAAAAGGAAACAGCATAAGCTTTCTCATGGTGTCTAGTTTATTTATTAAGCCAACTGGAAGGGTGCCATTAGAGTACATCCAAGAGAAATTCTAACAGAAAATGGAAGTAGGAATCAGGAGAGGGATTAACAGGGCTCCTTGGAGGCAACCAAAGTCACATTGCCTCATAATCACAGGCAGTGAGGGAAATGTCAGTACCTGGTAAAGAGAGGGAGAACGCAAATAATACCTAAGGGATCATTTTCATTCATTTCTTTCCCGTGCAACCAATCAACTCCTAGGATTAAAAAGCCAGTGATGAGAAGCTTGATGCTAGGGATATATCAATACACAGTTGCTTAGTTCTGACATGCCACGGCAAATTATTACAGGATGGCTACTGTGCAATGTGAAGCATGAGCTATGATGAATGTTGCAAAACCAAGGATTCCTTGCCTAGAGTCCTCTTGGAAGCCCAGTTGTCCTCAGTCTGCATACCCTAGTTGCACCTGAGTCTACATGCCTTTTTGGGGTTCACCTGCCACTGGGTCAGGCCTAAGGGAAACATGTTGTCCAACCTGAGAGGATGGAATTCTTTGGGTAGAGTACCCAGAGTCTCCATTCATAGACAAAAAGAAGGAATCATATGGCTTTACTGGGTTGGTTGGATTGGGAAAGGGGATAAGAATGGGGGGAAAACTGTGATGAAACCTGGGCTACCTAGACTTTACTACTAGCATATATTTTTGAGAATGTGTTCCTGAGACTCTAGATACCCTTTGCAACTGGTGGAACATGAGTGGATAGAATGCTGAGCCTGAAGTAGTAAGACCCGAGTTCAAATAGCTGTGTGACCCTAGACCAGTCACTTAATCTCTATTGTCTTCAGTTTCCTCAACTGTAAAATAGGGATAATAACAGCACCTACCTTGCAGTGTTATTGTGAGGATGGAATAAGATAATAGTTGTAAAAATACTTAGCATAGTGGGGCACATAGTAGACATTATATAAATGCTCATTCCATTTCCCCTCCCTTTACCTCTTGTAGAAATCAATCCACAAAGACAAGAACAATTCCCTTATTATCACAGTGCTAATCCTAAATGGAAAATCTATGCTAAAATCAACTAGGACAGATGTGGCCCTGCCTTATTTTATAGATTTGGTGACATACTAAATTAGATTACCATGGACATATGTCTGGGGGTTATTTTAAAAGACTAGGGGCAGGGAAGGTATCTTTCCAATAAAAGCCCTATTAGCTTTCTATTCATTTCAGTACAGAATAAAATAGAAAGAAAGAACCAAAAAGGCTACTTTTCAATAATTCTCTTATCTACAAAATGAAGAAAAACAAAGGTCCCAAACTGCTGTCAGTGGCAATGGTATTTGCTGAGTGATATCTGGCACACTCGCCAGATAAATTAAAAATGATCTTTGAGTATAAGTATTTAAATCACAGTATTAAGCAGAAGGCATAAAGAACATAACTATTTTTGATGGATGACTTTTTAATTTCCTCATTCTTTGGAGGAATGAGAGCTAGGATAAGTGGTTCTTATAACATATCGTAATGTTAGATGACTATGTCTCAAAGGGGAATTTCAAAAAGAGGTTTTCTTCTTGTCCTTTATCAACTAATAAATAGAGTATGCCTATTTAATTTGATTCCTAACAACCAACCTAATTTTGGAAAAGTCTCTCTGACTGCACAAAATTCTATCATTAACCAATTTTTCCTGAGTGCTTTTGGAACTCATTTTTCCAGGCACCCAGTATTAGGTCCAGCACTTGACATGGAGTCAGGAAGATGGGTTCAAATCTTGTCTCAGCCTTTTACCATCTGTGTGACCCTGGGTAAGTAACTGAACCTTTCTAGGTCCTAGTTCATCATTTGTGAAATGAGAGGGTTGAATTAAATGGCTTCTATGGTCATTTTCAACTCAATCTACGATCCCATGACATAAATAGATCCCTCAAACTAATCGGATATGTGTGAGGTATGGTGGCAGAGTGGATAGAGTGCCAGACCTGAATCAGGAAGACTCATTGGTGAGTTTAAATCCAGCCTTTGATATTTCCTAGCTGTGTGACTCTGAACAAATCACTTAACCCTGTTTGCCTCAGTTTCCTCATCTGTAAAATGATCTGGAGAAGGAAAGGGCAAATCACTACAGTCAAGAAAAACCCAAACGAGGTCATTAAGAGTCATACACAACTGAAATGATTGAACAACAACAACACAGAGCAAACACATAGTAGAAGATAGACCACACTATATGATAGAAAGTAGGAAAGTAAAACCAGAAATATGGGTTCAAGTCCCAGCTATGCCACTTGGGCAAATCATTTCACTTTTCTGAGCCTCAGTTTCTTCATTTGTAAAATAGAAACAACAATACTTACATGAACCTTTTCACAGGGTTATAGTCAGGATGAACTGATATAACCTATGTAGAATATTTTGTAATGCTAAAGTATTACTAAATGTGAATGAATGAACAAAGTATTTCTAAAGCCCTTACTATGTGCTAAGCTCTGGGGATACAAATAAAGAAGAGAGTCCTTGCTCTCATTCTGATGGAGGAGACAATACACATGGAACGCTTCAGCTGTGAGCTGGATAGAAAAGGATTGAAAAAGAATTCAAGGGGCAGCTAGGTGGTGCTGTAAATAGAGCACCAGCCCTGGAGTCCGGAGGACCTGAGTTCGAATTCTGCCTCAGACACTTAACACTTACTAGCCATGTGTCCTTGGGCAAGTCACTTAACCCCAATTGCACTGCCTTCCCCCCTCCAAAAAAGCAAAAAAAAAAAATATTCAAGAAGGTGGAGGAGGAAGAAGAAGAGTTGTTGAAGTGGTTGCCTTGATTTCTTCATCACGGTGGCAGTTATCTCCTCCATCCACATCTTTTCCTCATCATTTCCACCATCCTTATCCTCTGCATTCAATACTTCAAAGAACTGTTATTTCATTGAGTCCATACCCTCCCCTAGCACAGATCATACTGCGGTTGGTGTCTTAGCGAATGAGCTTTCAAAGTTCCCATGACTATGGAAAATTATCATACTATGGCCAAGCATCGATGATGAGCATCTCCAAACTTAGCTAGGAAAGTTCTCAGACTAGAGCCATTGATCCCACATCCAAAACCATATTCAAAACCTTTCCAGCACAACAGAAATGCAAGATAGAAGAACCTAGCAGTGCTGATCCTCTGTCACAACTACCTTTAAGAACTAAGGGTCATCACCAAACAAGATAGCATATTAGAGTTGGACTTTAGTGTCACTCAATCAGTTCATAAGAACTTATTGAATTCCTACTGAGCACCAGGCACTGTGTTAAGTGCTGGGGACACAAAGAATGACAAAAGATAGTACCTGCCCTCAAGGAACTCACAGTCTAGTGGAGACTTTGCATATATGTATATGTACAAATTTGCATATGTATATGTGTATATATGTATGTGTGTATAAATTAAAATAGTAAAAGGATTGGATCAATGACTTCACTGGTACAAGGATATTTCAGATGAGGAAAATTCCTCTGCCATTTCATGTAGGTACCTTCTCTCCAATTTATAGTACTAGAAAGTTGCCTATGGTGCTGAGAAGTTTAATAATTTACCCAGGTTCACATAAACCATATTTGGCAGAGGTAAATCTTTGAACAAAAATCTTCCTGCCTATGAAGTCACTCTTTATCCACTATGCCATGGAGTACTTTATATAAAAATATTACATACATATGATATACATCTAAATCTATGTAGTCTGATATATAATCTCTATCTGCCTGCCTGCCTGTCTGTCTGTCTGTCTGTCTATCATCACAGCCCTAGGGAATTGCCTGGAGAACTGAGAAACGAAGTTCTTTGCTTAAGGTTATACAGAATGCATCTATCAGAATCAGGATATGAACTCAGGTCTTTCTGACTCCAAGACTGGCTGTCTATCCACTATACTATGTTGCCTTTCTATAGGTAAAAAGAAAAAAAATATTGAAACTCATGGGTCGAATTTTGAAAATTGTAAGAAAATGTCCTTCATCACAAAGTATTTTCAAGTACCACACTAATATTTGGGACAAAAGTGCAGCTTAATAGCATACCTCTCCCTTTAGGACCAGGAGGTGGGTCATCATACATTGTCTCTACTGTCTCTCAATTCCAAGGTTGAATTTTCTGCATCTTCATAATTATGCAAAAGACTCTCCCACAGTAATCTTCAGTTGGAGATGAAAAATACATTATAATCAGTTCCCTCTACAAGCAGCTGTGCCAGCATGAGATCAATTCAGCCCTTGGAGATTGATTATCTTTTTAAGTTAAATCGATGTGCATCACCCTTAGCTTCTAGGAACTAAGCACCTCTAAAATGAAACCATCATAGGCATTCCAAAAGCCACCTTTGCAGAAACATAAGGGGGATGAAGCACTATAGGATGTGGAAATAGAATCAGACGAAGTACAGAGTTCTTGATTCTAATTCCATCTCTAGACCTTCTTATGTGACTGTAAGGAAGTAACTTCACCTCTCAAAACCTCATATTTCTCATCTGTAAAGTAGGGTTAACAATACTTGTAGTATCTAACTCACGGTGTTTGTGTGTGAAAAGTGCATTTTCTTTTTTTAACCTCAAAGTGCTATAGAAATAACAGTAATTATTATTATTACTACTATTATCCAGTCAGTCTTTGTGCTAAAAAGTATCATGTCTATCAACTTTATGTTATGATTTAAATCTACATCAGTAATTTCACCAAGATATGCAAGCAGTGGTTTACTTAGTTGGGCATGGAGAGTGGGTGAGGGGCCAAGAGGCAGGAGCTAAGCTGGCTAAACTATAACCTTGCCTGACTTGCTACAGTGTGTAAACAAGAGAGTTTGAAGGAGTGATATGGTCAATAGTCTGTTAAATAAATGAAGAAACTCTCTGCAGTGTTCCACAAATAAATCACTAAACTGTGGAATTAGAAGTTTAGAGCTAGATCCATAAATCTTAAAGATGGAAAAGACTTTAGAGGTCACTTAAGCCAATCCTCTCCTCCATTCTCCCCCAGCCATACAGGAAAAATCAGGGAATCCTTTTTCTACTATCCTAGTCCAAAATGACTAGAAGGGAATTGATGCTAAAGATAAGGAGGGAGGCAGTAAGAAAGCACCCAGCTGTCCTTGATGGATTCACA
The DNA here is from genome assembly GCF_028583685.1 of Petaurus breviceps papuanus. Classification (NCBI taxonomy): domain Eukaryota; kingdom Metazoa; phylum Chordata; class Mammalia; order Diprotodontia; family Petauridae; genus Petaurus; species Petaurus breviceps. Next base: position 16,856,294 of record NW_027187352.1, read on the forward strand.
TCACCTGGTCCAGATGAATTACGCACTCAGGTCTTAAAAGAACTGTCAGATAGGATTGATGACCCACTGTCAGTGATATTTGAAAAATCATGGAACATGGAAAAGATATCATAAGACTAAAGAAAGACAAATATCCTGATTTTCATTAAAGAGAAGGGAACAGACTCTGCACACTATAGACCATTGTGAGTGACTTCAATACCTGGGAAAATTTAAGAACAGATAAGATGATTGGTGAACATAGGGAAAAGGCAGCAGTGATCTCAAAGAGCTAGAATGGCTTCCTCAACAAGAGTTCATGCCAGACAAATCTAATTTTGGTTCCCCCTGCCCCTCATGCTTATTTATTCTTCTTTTTTTGGAAAGGATTACTAAACTGGTACATAAGCACAATGTTATGGTTATAGTTTACCTAGATTTTAGAAAAGTTCTTGATAAATATCATAAACCCAACACAACATGGCAGGAGATCTCCAATGGGGCATCCCAGGGGTCTTTTTGTGGCTCTGTGCTCTATAAAACTTTTATCAATGACTTTGGTAAAGATGTAGATTGTGTGTTCTTTGGCTTTGCAGATGACAGCAAGCTAGAAAGGTCAATTGCCACACTGGATGATAGTGAGTATCTTGAAAGACTAAACAATTGGACTGAATCTAATATGATAAAATTCAATAGGAATCAGGATAAATTCTTACATTTGGGAAGAAAAAAATCACATTCACAAATAAAATATGGGGTATGCACAGTGAGACAACATCTGTTATGGAAACGAAAAAAGATCTGAGGGATTTTAGTGGGCTAAAAGTTCAATATGAATCATCAGTATGATTTGGTAGCCCAAAAAAGCAAACTGATCTTATCGTTCAGTCATATCCATTCCACTATGATCTGATACGGGGTTTTCTTGGCAAAGATACTAGAGTAGTTTGCTAGTTTCTTCTTCAATGGATCAAGGTAAACCAAGGTTAAGTGACTTGCCCAGGATTGCACAGCTCCTGAGTATCTGAGACCGGATTTGTAATCAGGTCTTCCTGACTCCAGGCCCAGCACTTTATCCAGTAAGTCACCTAGGTGCCTTGTGATTTGGGGGCTACATTAAATGAGTGCAGCTTGGAGGAATAGGAAAGTGAAAATTCCACTGTACTCTGAGAACCATAGTTTCAGAAGGATACCAAAAGTTTGAACAATGTCCACGAGAAGGCAATCACCATGGAAGAGTTCATGACATATGTAGATAGGCTGAAGGGAAAGTTTAGCCTGGAGAAAAGATCGCTATCTTCAAGCATTCAAAGGTATTAGACTTCTTAAAATTTACATCCCACAGGGCAGAACCAAAAGCAATAGAGGAAGGTGTATTAGGCTTCATATTGTGTGTGTGCGTGGGGGTGGGGGGGAGATGCTAAGAATTGGAATAATCCAAAAGTGGAATGGGTTGCCTCAAGAAGTCTTAGATTACCTCTCCTTGGAGGACTTCAATAATATTAAACAAAATAGCAGCAATAATAGTAATAGTAATGAGAAGAGTTATAATTTATGTAGTGCTTCAAGGTTTATGAAGTGCTTTATCTGTGTTTATTTAGCTTGATCAGTTAGGTATGTTATTCTGAGTATTCTTTTCTTTTTTTCCACTTTTTTTTTATTTTTGGAGGGGGAAGCCAAGGCAGTTGGGGTTAAGTGACTTGCCCAAGGTCACATGGCTAGTAAAGTGTTAAGTGTCTGAGACTGGATTTGAACTCAGGTGCTCCTGACTCCGGGCTCAGTGCTCTATTCACCACACTACCTAGCTACCCCAAAGTATTCTTTTCTTGAAGAGGTTGGAATATATGGTGCCTGAGGAACCTTCCAACTCTTAGACTGTTATTTTAGATTCACAACCACTGCTTGAATATTTCTAGTGATTCTTGAATATCTCTTTAGAGCTAACTAAATCACAAGACAATCTATTCCATCATTGGGCAATTCTTTTCATCAAAAAGTTGTTTCTAATACTGAGCCATGAGAAAATTTTAAATATTTGATCATGTTTCCATCTACTTGTTCTTCTCCAGATTAATATATCTCCATGCCTTCTTTGTATGAGATGATTCTCAAGTGATCATTATCCTGGTCACCTTCCTCTACATGCAACCCATCAATGCCCCTTCCAAAATGTGCCATTTAGGACAAAACATGTGGGAGAGTATTTTGGGACTTCTTGACCTCAACCCTATACTCCTAACTACGCAACATACTATTTTATATTTTAACACCTACACCACAGGTTTGGCTCATATTAAGTTTGTTGTCATATAAAACTGAAACTTTTTTTTTTGTTTTTTGGAGGGCAGTTGGGGTTAAGTAACTTGCCCAAGGTTACATGGCTAGTTTTTTTGTGTGGGTGTTAAGTGTCTAAGGCTGGAACCAAACTCCGGTCCTCCTGACTCCAGGGCCAGCGCTTTACTCACTGCGCCACCTAGCCACCCTGAAACATATTTTCAATTGGATTGCTACAAAGCTGAATCTTTCCTACCTTATTTTTTATTTTTTGCGTATGTGCTGCTGATTTGTGCTTCCTAATAGGAATTAGATGAGACAACTTCTAAGGTCTCTCTAACATTAAAATTCTATCACTTTATAATTATTGACGTTCAGTTTCATTTATTTGGTTCATTATACCATAGTTTTGCATTTGAAGTCTGTCTTTTTTTATATTTGCTGTCCCCACTAGCTTGTGCCATTAACTCATTTGTTTAGTATACCATCTTTGCTCTCCTGAAGGCAACTGATAAAATAGTAAATAAAAAGGGGCCAGAGACAGAGATATACAACATTCCATAGAGGCCTCCATCTAGGTTAACCCTACAGTCAAAACCCTGTGGACCTGGTTGTTCAACCAGCTGCAACTTCAACTTACACTAATACCCCCGAGCCCATATTTCTTCATTTCATCCATGAGCATGTCATAGTAAACTTGAGAGATCATTTATGATCCAATCCCTTAATTTCACAGATGACCAAACTAAGGGTCAGGAAGGTTGTCAATAACCTTTTAGGATAAGGGAAAGGGAAGTTTTATTCTGGATCTAATTTTCACCATCAAGTAGAATTGGTTCATGAGGTGGAAATAGTGGGAACCCAGGGAGTGTGCAAAGTAGTTGTTCTATTTTAGAATTTGTCACAGAGGAGAAGAAAAGCAGTAATAGCCATACCTATTATGCATTTGAGAAGAGCAGATTTCAGAGCTCAAAGGGCAGATAAGATAGACTAAAATTCTCCAGGGAAAGTAAACACAGGAGGGATAGGATATTCTCAAGACATTCAAGAAATTATGAAGCATAAAGGACAACAATTCCAACTGGGAAAAATGGAGAACTCTTTAAAGAGATGGATGGGAGTCACCAACTCTATTTATTCCAATGAGTTAAGGTGAGATGGTGGCCTACTAGTGTAAGATCTTACCATCTGCCCTACTTCTATGGCCCCCAGACCTTGGCACTGGCATCTGACCTACTGCTGCAATCTAAGAACCTCAGACCTTGCCATCCCACAAGGCCATTGAACCCTTAGGACTTCAAGGTATTCCATCCACCTTGTGGCTAAATTTTGTTTTGTGTATTATTTCTCCTATTTAGAGGATGAATCCCTTGACAGCAGGGGCTATTTTACTTTATTTCTGTCCCTAGTTACTTAACTCATATGCGAAATATCAAACCATAAGATATAGAGCAGAAAGGCTCTGCAAAACTAATCCAACACCCTCACACATAAATTAAAATTTTAACCTATGATAAGGCAAAGAAAAGAATCAAAGAAAGGATATAATTACCACTCAGGGTAGATGGGATAATAATTGACGGATGATAGAGAGAAAGCACAGTGGCTCAGAGTTGTTTATTTCATTTTTTTTCCCTTAAATGGAAAAAGGATTTTTATACTGGAAATGACAGACCAAAAAATGTCCAATAGGGTATTGATATTTATGAGAAGGGAGCTCTTAAGAGAGCCCTTAGCTGCCCTTGGTGACTTCAAGTTACCTTGCTCAGATGATCTACCATATAAAGCTCTGAAAGATAATGTGCATTTGAATTGCAAATTATGGCCAGGGATCCCATTGATGTAAGGAAGAGGTTCTACAAGATTAGAAAAAGACAAATGTCCCCATTTTCAAAAAGGAGAAGAGAATGAATTCAGCATATCAAGTGAATTTAACTCTGATTCCTAGCAAAATTCTAGAAAGTTTTATTAAATGAATAAATAGTGAATATCTAAAAAAAAATGGTGATCACAAGGTACAAACGTAGTTTTGTTAAAAACAGACCATGCTAGACTTGCCTCATTTCCATATACTGTTAAGTGAATGGAATGTGGGTGTGTTAGTTTACTTTGATTTCTGCAAATAAAATGGACAGTCCCCAATGTTATGGACAATATGGAGAGATGTGAGCTATACCTCAATGAGATTATGTGGATCCAGATTTGGTTGAATTGTTTTGAGTGGATGTCAGTAGGGAAGGAGGTCTGTAGTAGAGTCACCTAGGATTTTACCATTTTTATCAGTGACTCTGAACAAGACAGAGGTGGGATACTTAGCAGATGTGCACATGACACAAAATTGGGAGGGAACACATAGGATGACAAAGACTATCTAATTCAAGTAGGTCTTGACAAGGTAGACTACTGGGCCATATTGGATACAATGAAACTACCTTCAGGTAGATGGAAGACTATGAGAACTTGCTTTTAAGGGTGTGTATGGTTTCAGAGGTGTACTCATTAGTTAGAAAAGTAATAAGAAACCCCAGTATCCTGTCCTTCAGTCTGACCTCAAATGTTATCTCCCTGGTCCAAAAGTCTGAAATGTCCAGAAGAAAATGTACTGTTTTAATTTAATAGGCACATTCTTTCCTTTATTCCTTTAGTTATTAGATTGTTGGCTGATCATCAGTCTTCTTAGGGCTTTCCACATGCACAGTGTACTTCAGGAGGCAATAAGGTATTTTAAAACATATATATATATATATATATATATATATATATATATATATATATATATATATATATATATAAAACAGCCATGCCACAAGGACAATTGTTCACACTGAAAGTGTAGTCTTTAAGGATAAGGTCATATGAGATTTCCTCCCTGCTACTCCAGAGAAGTCAGCTACTAAAAAAAGAAAAACTTATATTAGGCTAGATTAGTTTCCTGAGATTCTGTCAAGTACTCTGTAATGTACCCGTTACCTTTGATGGCTTTAGAGATCATCTGCTTCATCCTCCCTCCCCAGTTTTATGAATAGGGAAACTGAGGTCCAGATAGTTGGCATAACTTTCCACAGGTAATGTCAGAGCCAATAGCTGAATCCAGTTCTTATGAGTTCCATCGCAGTGAGGTTTTTGTTTTCTTTTTTTAACCATGCCCTCCTTCTATTTGCTCATCCTGGTATAAACAGGCAGAACTCAAAAGTGGTATGTGGCTGGCAAGTAGGAAGAGAGACCCCCATTGGATGATATTTTCTCTGCCAGTAACAGTGTCCAGTGAAATAAACTTAAGGGTATCCTCCTAGGCCTTGAAAAGGTGATACATTTTGGTGATAGTAACAGAACATTTGTCAATGACTGATGGACCATACAGAAAAAAAAAGCCTAGGCTAAGGTTATATAATGATGGTTGTGTCTGTAACTTTCTGGACCCTGGGTTAGATACAAGAACTTGAAACCAACCTACTTTAACCTCACCAAGGAAGTCACTTGAACTAGGCCAGCCATGGAATTCTTTCCTTTTTGTATGGGAAATAGAGTAAAAAAAAAATGCATAGAATCAAGAGTCTGGAAACATGTTCAAGCCCTGCTACTCATTACCTATGTGACCTTAGGCAATTCAGCTTTTAGCACTTCCAATTCTTTTTCTCCCAAACAGACACAATAATATCTGTTCTGCCTACTCATAATGTTGTTATAAGCTTAAAATGTGCTGATATATATATATATGAAAACCTCTTGAAACATTCCCTACATAGGATGTAGACAATTCTTTCTTGTCTCATGATATCATGCTATGATTTTGGAGTTAAAGACCTAAGTTCAAGTCTTGGCTTTGTTATTATCTGTGATGTTGGACAAGTTACTTTTTTCCCCTAGGTATCACTTACTTCATCTGTAAAATGAGGGGGGTTAGGCTAGAATACAGATTGAGAGGTGGAAGGGAGCAGCTTAGAGGATCCTAGTCCAGCTCTCCAATTTTCTAAAGAAGGTAACTAAGACCCAGAGTAGTTATACTACCATGAATCCTTGGGAGATACCTCAGGGCTCTATGGGGTCAAAGTCCTATGACTGTGTGCATCACTAGGGCTTCCATGTGCTATGACTAAACAGTGTAGAGAGGTACTTTGTTCTATTTTGCTAACATAGGCATTTTACCAGTTTGCATTACTTTACTTTCCATGAAGACTAGGAGAGGAAAAATATCAATATTAGCATTTGCCAGCAAATTCCCTGGACATAAGCTATATTTCCAAAGAGAAATGCTGAATATGGGAACTGGTACTCTCTTAACTTGGTAGGATAGCTCCTTGCCCAGAACTCCCTCTTTGAAAGGAGATTAGCACTTTCTCTGCAAGTGATGATTTTATATTGGCTCTGAAGCCGGAGGACATAGGTTCAAATCCTACCACCTGACATTTACCATTTAGACCTTGGGCAATCTTTTAATCTCGCCATGTCTCAGGTTCCTCGGTTTTAAAATGAGGTTTGGCTAGATAGCTTCTAAGATTCCTTCTTGCCCTGACTCCATGATCCTACGATGCTTTTAGGGCACTAAGCAGAGTTTGCCAGTGCTCAGTCTTTGCCTCTCTAGCACCCCAGGGTAGGAGTTTCAAACAGATAGCCTAGGATACATCAAAGCATCTCCAAGCTGGCTCCTATTGCCCTGCCACCGAGGCAAACTCTCCTCAGCTGCCCTGGAGCTCTGCTCAGGAAGAATGTTCAAAGCTGAAATAAACCAGCATGAAATCTAAAAAGTGTCCTGCCCTGCAGCTGCCAGGGGGCTTATCCCAAAAGGATTCCATTGTGCTGGGGGCCAGGGCATAAGCCCCTTCCTGTAGAGCAAGCAGGATAGCTACCTTGCACAAGAAGGTCCAGGGTTGTTTGCCAAGGCAAAAGGGAGAACTTTTTTAAAGTGCCTTCCATCACTTTAGTGGATTTTAATTTTAATTAGAAATCTGCCATTATCCTCCTCCTATTTATTTTCCTTATCGATTTTTCATGTGGACACTCTTCACATCCAAGTAAATTATGGCTGCCCTGCGTGGTTGGCTGCACCTATTAGTGTATTAATTTCACAGAAGAAGCCTGGCCAATGGAGTAGGAGAGCCTCTGAACTTGGAGTTAGTGGTCTAAATCCAGTTTAAGGCAGCGGCCACCTAGTCATCATCATTAAAGGACCATTATTAGGTTCTGTGAAAAGAAGGCAAACTAATTACTGTGAATGATAGCAAGAAAAGTCATAAAATTACATCTTATGCACTTTGTTTTTCTCCCTACGTGTTACGAAGGTCCATTGGTCCCATTACCTACTTCAGGGCTTTGACCTGGGGCAGCTTTACCTAGCACAAATTGGATTGGCCATGCTAGGTAGGGTTTGACTTCATAGCATCATCACTGTTTGCTCTTTCTTCTCATATACACTGTGTATAAGTATTAGAGTGGCACCAGGAAAGGGCCAGACCCACATAAACACATTGCCATCCACCACAATGATGATAAAAGAGTCCTCAACATATGATGTGTCTTTACCAACCTTCCTCACTGCCAAGGCCACCTACCACCAAATTACTCAGACACCAGCATGGGTCCTATCATCCGGCAATGAACTGCGCCCTGTTGTTCCTGAAATCAATTAATCATATAGCAGGAAGACAGTGGAGAAAACACTAAGCTTTCAATCAAGAAAGCTTTTATTAATCACCCACTACGTGCTAGCCCTGACAAAGTATTAGGGATATAGAGACAAGTGAAACAGCTTATGCTCTCATGGAAGTTACATTCTTACAGGGAGTCAAGGTGTACATATATAGACATATACAAACACATAGGAGCAAGGTCATCATGATTGGGGTTAGGGAAATAGGTCTTTGAAGCTAGAGAAACCAGGAAAGGCTCATGTAGAATGTAGGAGGTGGTTGACCAGCAACTCAAATAAAATGAGGGATTCAAAGAGAAGGAAGTATGGAAGGAGAGCATTCTAGACATGAAGGACACAATGCAAAGGCTCCAAAATGAGAGATGAACTGCCATGTGTGAGGAACAGCACCTATATTCACATTCTACCTTTGAGAGCCCCAGTCTCCAGATGTTAGTCCTGAATGGATTCTGATAATTTTGTAATCTGCTGTGGCTTGCCTAACATCTCTTCCAAGGGCAAAAAGGAAGGCAGAGAAAACACTGTCACCAAGTACAGTGTTCTTTAAGTGTCTTAATGCGGGTTTTTAATTCAGTCCAGTGGAGTGGAACTGGCTGCCAGTAGCAAAAACTCCTTATTTAAATGAGGCCTTGCTTCCCTTTGGAGATTAATTTGACAGTCAAAAGCAACTTTTTTTTGGTTTTGTTTTGTTTTAATTTTTCCATGGCTATGAACAGCTCAGTAATATTCAGCCCTGACAGCTTTTGGCCTATAGTAGTGAAATCACTAAGACACTGGGATGTTTTACTTTTAGGTCTTAATAGAAAGTTTCCAAGGGAAAGAGAATATTTCTTCTTAGTAGTGGCAGAAGATTTTTTTTTATCTCTGCAATAAATGATGTGTTAGTTCCAGTTTCCTGTGGTTGCAAATTCAGGAGAGGTCTCCAAGGATCACCGAGAGGAAACTTCGAATATTTTAGAACAGCTTCCTTTTCTCATATTTGTTAATATTTGAGGGGAAAAGGAAATAACGTCTCATCTTCGTGTTCAAGGACTGTGAGTACTCTCTTCTGGGGGTGTTTCCTCTTATAAGACTATTGGAACATAATTCTATGGATGATCACAGAATTTCTCTAGTCCTCAATTTCCTAGTCCACAGATGATGTCTAGACATTAATCTGCTATCACAAGATATTCAATACACATGTACTCTATACAAGGCTAAGTGCTAGAGAGATTAAAAAAAAAGATCTGGCATAGTCTCTGCCATCAAAGACCTTAGAGTCTAATGGAGAAAAGTTATTTAGAAATGCATAATGCCTGCCACAAATGTTTCAGTAGAGGGAAGTAAGTAATCAGGACTTAACTAGTAGGAATTTAAGAAAGTTACAGTTGGAAGGAAGCTTAGAGATCATCTGACACAAACTCTTGCTCACCTAGCTTTTCTTCTTTATGGATGTGGAAACTGAGATTCTAGGCTCTACTATTAAATAACTATGTGTACGTGGGAAAGTTTCCTCCCTAACTAATTCTTAGTTTATTCTTGTTCAGTCATTTCAGTTGTGTCTGACTCTTCAGGACCCCATCTGGGATTCTCTTTGCAAAAGTACTGGAACTGTTGACTATTTCCTTCTGCAGTTTATTTTACAGATGAGGAAACTGAGGCAAACAGGGTTGCCCAGGATCACACAGCTAGTAAGTGTCTGAGGTTGGATTTGAACTTAGGTCTTTCTTACTCCAGGTTCAGTGCTCTGTGAACCATGGTGCCACCTAGCTTCTCTTAGGCCTTAGTTTCCTCTTCTACAAAATAAGAGATTGGACCAGATGATCTCTTAAGACCATCTTCCACTCTACAATTCTATGACCTTATGACTCATGGATTCACATAACCATATTCTAAGTTAGTATGAGATAATTCATTAAAATAGTCATTAGGCACCTACTATGTGCAGAATGTCAATCATCTCTTCCACTTCCAATGTTACCATTCTGGTAGAAGGTCCCATTTCCATCCTTGACTATGTAATAGCCTCCAAGATGTCTCCTTTCCTCTACTCTTTCTCATTTCCAGTCATTCTTCATAAAGTTTAAGCTCTACGATGGGAGGACCTATTTGTTTTTCTCTTTGTAGTCCATCTCAACACCTACCATCGTGTCTTGTATATAGAAAAAACCTCATAAACATCTGTTAAATTTTATTCACTGCTAGAACAATGTTCCTGATACATAAATCTGGAAAGGCAGTGTGGGATAGTAGAGTCCTGAATTTGGAGTCAAAATGACCTAGGTTCAAATTTTGCTTTGCATACTAGTTATGTCACCCTGGGCAAGTTAATTAACCTCTCTAAGCCTCAGTTTTGTCATCTGTAAAATGAGGGCTTTGGACTCAAATGTCTCTAAGCCTTCTTCTGGCTCTAACTCTGTGATCTATACCATTTCTTCATGCAGAAATCTCCAGTGGCTTCCTGCTGACTAATAAGTAATATTTAAAGTCCTTTCTTTACCATTCCAGGCCCTCCACGATATGGGATCACACTTTCGAGATAGATAAATAAATGGCTAGATAGATGGATGGATGAATGGATGGATGGCTGGGTGGATAGATGGATAGATGGAGGGAGGAAAGGAAGGACAGAGAGACCTATAAGGACAAAGATACAAAGAGCATTTATGTTTACTCTGTGCCATGTGCTATGTTAAGTGCTGGGGGTATAAATGAAAGAAAAGAGGTCTCCTATCCTAAAGTAACTTACAATACAATGTTGGGAAAACAACATATAAAAACACTATTAAGCTAATACATTGCCATGTATCACTTAATTCTTACAGGTGGTCAAAAGGACAAGTTAAAGATGCATGATAGTTCTACATAAACTGTAATATATGTCCAAGAAGGATTATAAAAGACATAAACAAAGTCATGTATGGTACATGATGAGCCAATCATATAGTAATAAAAAGCAGGTTAGTCAATCATAAAGGGAGTAGATAGAATATTTTGTCCTTTGTTCTTAAAGAGGACCAATGACATTATGAGGATGATGTCTTGACTCATGTGTGAATTGGATTTAAGTGAGGCAGAGCTCATAAGGATTATGAGCTCTGCCTCACTCTCTCCTACAGAGTCATTAAATTCTGGTGGCAAAACAAAAGTCAAGGCAACTGGCAATGGCCCAGGATGCAGTGGGTGACAAGCCAATCATGTAGTGAATAACAAAAGAGGGATGTATCAGATGTGGCACGCTTATCCATGAAATGTATATTTTATAGACAGAAGAAGATGCCAATATATTTTTTACATGGCTTAGAATTACACAGATAAGAGTCACATAGGGCATAAATATTCGTTCATGAATGACTTGTGATCTCTACCAATAGAGAAATAAAATTATTAAAGTCATGTGTTTGCTAAAGATTTAAAGTATCTATATCTTACCTCACCTCTATAAGTTCAGTGAGGGCATAGAATATATTATCAAATCGTCTATCTCCCTTGTGTCCAGCATAGTGCTCTGCATATGGTGTATCATCAAATGTTCAGTAAATTAATTAATCTGAGTTCTGTGCTGGGTGCTGGAGTAGGGAGACACAAGTATAAATATGGCATGACTTATGTCTTCCTGGAATTTATGATCTAGAAGAATGCAATGGAAAGAAAAATGGTTTCATGGGTGGGAGGGGGAGGCAAGATACTACATTAGAACAAGTAGTCCTGGTTTGGAGGTATAACTCTGCTATGTATTAGTCATAATGTATTAGTATTATTTATATAGTATATTACATATACTAATATATTATAATATACTAATATATAATACTAATATATAGTATATTATATATACTAATACATTTGACATGTATTAGTCATTTTCCCAATCCTGGGAAAATCTCTGTAGCTTCTCTAATCTTCATTTTCCTCCTCTATACAATGAAAGAGTTAAATCCTATGAACATCAAGATTCTTCTAGTTATAATTATAATAATAGAAACAATAACATTAGTAACAACATTATCAGCAGCATGCATTTATATAGTATTCTAAGGTTTTCAGTGTTTTCCTCAAAACAACCCAATGAGGCAGGTAGCACAAGTGTTATAATGGTCATTTTAAAGATGAGGAGACTGAGTCACTTAACCCCTGTCTGTTTCAGCTTCCTCAACTGTAAAATGGGGATAAGTTTAGCACCTACCTCCCAGTGTGGTTGTGAAAATTAAAAGGGATAAAATTTACAAAGCACTTAGCACAGTGTTCCCTTACCCCTTTCTCCTTCTCCTGAGGCTTTCAGAAGCTAAATAATTAGCCCATGGTCACGCGGACTGTAGGTATCTGAGGTGGCATTTGAACTCTAGTCTTTTATCTCTCACCCCAACCCTCTGGAGGGATGAGAAAATATATAATGATAACAGAGAAAATAAGGTGCTATGATTGCTGAAAAACTATTGTGAACCAAGTAGTATCACTCAGTTTAAATTCAGTGAAATGGCAATTTCAGGACCATGGAAAATATGACTAAAAACCTTATTCTGAGCTTCTGCAATATTATGTGCATACAAATATTAAGTGACAGGCTGTAGCAGGCATTTACATCCCTATTGATAAGATTGGTCACCATCCTAGATGGCTTTCTGGTGGAAAGCTGGTGGGAAGTTTTTCTGCCCCCCCTCCCCTCCCTTTTTTGGCCAAACTCTTTCTGAACAACTGCCTCTGCCTTTCTGTAAAGCAGATCAGGGATCAGCTTCAGAGTTGTGTGGGTAACAAGCCTTGTTAGATTTGACCTAGCTTCACCACAGGGAAAAACTACTGACTCCAGCAAGAGACCCTGTATTCATATCTTGCCCCTCGGATACTTTCTTTATGTGTGATCTTAGGCAAATCGCTTAACTTCTCTGGGCTCATTTAAAATGAGAGGGTTGGACCAGATGGTCTCTAAAATCCTATCTAGTTCTAAATCTATGGTGCTATCACTGTGATCTTGGGATCCTTTGAACTATGTTTGTTTCAAATACTTAATTTTTCTGATTTCTGATTTTTTATGGTCTGTCTTTCCTCCTGTTAGTCAAATATGGTACAAGCTAATTATTTCGTTTTCACCAGATCCATGGTTCCTTTCTCTCTTAAGCTTTTGCATAACTCTAGACTAGAGTTACAAAAATTTGCCCCCTTGTTCAGTTAAAGTTTGAAGTATATGTTATCTGAGGTCCTTTCCTACTCTGATATTCTGTGAAATGGTTAGAGAAAAACACCATTATTCCATATTTGGAGAGGGGGAATAACTTTGCATCTTTAGTCTAGAGTTATAGCAAAAGCCACCAGAGGGAAAGGAACAACGAGGCTAGACCATGGATCTTATGAAAATGAAATAACTCGTACCATAAGAAATCAGAAATCAGAAAAAAAAATGATTAAGCCTTTAAGACAAATATAGTTCAAAGTATCATAGGGATAGCATTATGTGGTCAGTCATCCAACCATTGCTTCAAGATTTCCAGTTAGGTAGAACCCTCTACCTCCTCCTAAGGCAGCTCAATGAATTTAGAGCAGGTGAAAGCTTTTCTTTACACCAAGACAAAATCCACCTTTTCTACCTATATTCATTCACCCTAGTTTTGCTTTCTTAGATCATGCAAAACTTGTTCACCCAACTGGCTCTCAAACACATTAAGGTATCTATAATTCCACATTCATCCTTTCTCCAAATGATACTAATACAGGTTAAACAATCCCATTTCCTCCAAACGACACTAACATATTATTATCTTAGGGTCCTTCATCATTCCAGTTTTCTTCTACTAGGCTTAGACATGCTCCTTTTTATGAAAGCCCTTTTAAAATGTGTCGCTGCAACTGAAATGTTCTAGGGGTGTTCTATGTAGGTTCTCCTTTGATAGCATTTCCATCTTGCCAGTCCAGTATACTGTCTTCCTATTAATGTAGCCTAAGTTGGCATTAGCTTTTTTTGAGGGGTCTCATACTGAACTGGTACCCCCCCCAAAAAAGCAGAGGAATTTTTTAGCTGAACTATTGTATTTAAAGGCCTGTCATGTGGAAGAGGAATCAACTTTCTTTTTGGCCTAAGAGACTAGAACTAGGAACAGTGGGTGAATACTACAAAGACACAAATTAAGGACTGATGTCAGAAAAGTTTCACAATAATCAGAGCTGCCCCAAAGTGGGATGGATTATTTTGGGAGACAGAGGGTTATGTATCCAGGAATTTTTCAATTGAAGACTCGTTAACCAATTGCCAAGTATGTTATTGTGAAGATTCCTTTTCAGGTTAGAATAGATAATCATTGAAGGCCCTTCCCAACCTAAATGAGAACATTTATTAAACATTTGCTATATGCCAAACACTGTGGTGAGTGCTGGGGACACAAGTACAAGGAAGAAAGACCGTCCTTGCTCTCAAAAAGCTTTAGTGAGGTGAGACAGCACATACAGGGATGCTAAAAAGGGAGGAGGAAGGCATAAAGCAATCTGGCAGGGGAGAAGGTGACAGAGAGCAGAGAACTGAAGTGAAATATAGCTGGGTCCCACTAATATCGTGTTGTCAGGGAGGGAGTCACCATTGAGGAAGGGAGGGTCTCAGGGCAGAAATATCCGAGAGTGGCAGTGTGGCAATGGGTATGGACTGTGTGGCCCTGGACAAATCACTTTTCCTCTTATCAGTCATCCTGTTAGATAGTTTGGAGACTATCTCTTGTGTCTAATCAGTTTATTTGGTCAGGGTGTACTTTTCTTCTCTTATATTCTCTTTAAGTCTATATACTCTTTATTCCAGTGAAACTGGCTTCTAGCTCTTCCTTGTATGTGGTATTACATTTTTCCACCTCCATGTCTTGGTATGTCTGGAATGGACTCCCTTCTGATCTCTAAGTAACGAATCCACTTTTCAAGAACTAGGTCTTCCTTGATCGCCTCTTCCCTATGCTACCTTTTGCAAATTATTGTTATTTCACTCCCTCTAGAAATTACTTTGCATGACTTTGTATAGACTAAATTATATTCATCTGGTTACCTCTTATACCTCCCATACTCAGAAGACTTTAAACTCATTGATGACAGGAATTATGTCTGATTTATCTTTGTATCCACAACGCTTTGTATCTGGCTTCCTTTAACTAAAATTCCTTCATCTAAAGAAATTCTTCCCCAATCATGCTAAATTCCAGTGCTTCCCTCTGTTAATTATTTCCTATTTATCCTGTATATAGCTTTCTTTGTACATATTTGTTTGCATTTTCTCTGTCCCATTAGATTGTAAGCTCCTTGAGGACAGGAAATGTTTTTTGCTTCTTTTTATGTTCCCAGCACTTAGTACAATAACTGGCACATAGTAGGTGCTTAATAAATGTTTATTGGCATATTAATGAATTAAATTTCCATATTTATTGCAGTAATAAATTTTATCTCATCTTTGGGGTCATATTCAGTTCCTTGAGCAAAAAGTTCTTACTCACTTTGTTTATTATCCAGGTACTGATATAGAGATGGGTGAGACTTTGGGTACTGTTTCTTCCTGTTTCTTCCTCTCTTCTTTCTGTCTTTATGGCTTACAAATTCCTGAGCACTTATATTGCTATTCTTTCTATGTTTTACAGTATCTACTGCTCTCTAGGGTTTTAGGTTTAGCAATTTTAACTGGATACTTTTCTCTCTCATTCTCCTATTCAGTTTAAATCCTTTGTGATCAGAAAGGCAATCTGGAGAAATGCATTCTTTCCAGTTTTCATCCTTGGCCAGCAACTGAACAAAGTCATGGTCCAGAAAGCAAAATCCCCTTTATTATTCAGTTGTTTTTCAGTTAGGTCTTACTCTTCTTGACCACATTTGGGTTTTTCTTGGCAAAGAAACTGGAATAGTTTGCCATTTCCTTCTCCAGTTCATTTTACAGATGAGGAAACTGAGGCAAATAGGACTAAATGATTTACCCAGGGTCATACAGCTAGTAAGTGTCTGAGTTTGGTTTTGAACTCAGGTCTTCCTGACTCTAGACTTGGCTTTCTATTCACTAACTGTCCCCCAAGTCTCCTTATCAATCATCATCTCTTAGCCAGATATCCATTTCCCAAATCCTTCTCAAGTTTTTTCCAACTTGGTCTCCCAATCTCTTCAGTTCTCCCAAACCTGCTGCCTTTACTTGGAACAGACAACTCTGCTCTCCTCCAATTGTAATTAGAACTCAAAGTCCAAGTAATCCTTGTGCTTTCTAGCAAAATATCCTGGCATGGGCACAAAATGCAATCTAAATGATCTAAGTAAGGAAAAAAACATGTCTCTCATTTTACAGCTGTAATTCCTGTGCATTGAAGTCATATGCTTAGAAATTTAGATATATGAAAATAACAACAAGTGTACTTTTCTGTCTTCCTGAGAAAGTGTATTTTCATGTCTTAATAGGAACATATCAGTGATAGCAGCCATAAAAGGTAGGAAGCTGTTAGATCTAAGCAGTAATGACTGCCAGGACAGGAGAGAGCTTGTAATACCACTCTCTCTACATGCAATGTACTTTTACCTATGTCTGAAGGCCATCAATGCAGTTGGGTGTGAAATGAGGGGACCAATGATATTCAGTGAAGAGTCTTGCTGTGTTCACATGAGGAAATAGAATTTTAAAATGAGTTTCATGAGTGTGAACATATTTACTTTGGCTTTAAAAAAAGGAAAGAAAAGGTAGATGAAGATTAATTCCACAGGCAAGGACTTGGTCTAATTAGTTTTTCATAATATCATGTGAATAGTAATAAAATAATAAGAAATAATAAAGTTTCAGGTAGAAAACTATGGTAAAATATTTCTTTTATTCTGGTTTTATTCAATTTAACAAATATTTATTAAGAGTGGAGTATGTATTGAACACTAAGCTAAAACCTTAAATAGATGAGAAAATAAATAAGATGTGGTCCCATGGAGTTTATTATCAACTTCTTAAATTTAACAGTCCTTTAGAATCTCACAATCATATTAATTTCTTATGCATTCAACCCAGATCAGTGATGCTTTCTACCTTCAAATATCTTATATCTTTCAAAACTGCATTAATCAATCCCAGACCTTTTCCATCTAATTTTGCTGTCAAGCACCACATATCATAGTGAGCTGGTCTGTGATTCTATCACATATTGTTTGAGACCAAGGACCAAGGGGCAGCTAGGTGGCTGCTACAGTGGACAAAATTCTGGGCCTGGAATCAGAAGGACCTGAATTCAAATCTGACCTCAGGCACTGACCAGCTCTGTGACCCTGGGCAAATCACTTAACACGTTTGCCTGTTTCTTGATCTGTAAAATGAGCTGGAGAAGGAAATTGCAGACCACTTTGCCAAGAAAACCCCAAATGGAGTCACAAAGAGTCAGACAGGACTGAAATGAATGAATAGCAACAACAGTTTTTAGCATGAGAAAAGCAGCATGACATAGTAAATAGAAAGCTATCCTTAGAGTACTGAAGATATGGGTTTGAGTCCTGCTTCTAACACATAGTGGTCTTTTGATCTTGGACAAATTACTTAGCATCTCAGTGCTCTGGGTACTTTAGTAAGACTTTATTTGCAGAGAATGTACCAACCTGAATTGATAGAGAGTTTCCTCATTCAGATGTTCCTTCTACTGATGCAATTACATGTCTAGCCACTAAAGGCTTTAATCAATATCCTGCATCTGAAAATGGATAATTTGTAGAGGAAGTATGGTACATTTTATATATATAGTACAGAAAGAATATTAAATTGGGAGTCTTGGGACCAGAGTTCAAATCCCAGGTCTACCACTTACTGTCTGTGTGATATTGGGTAAATCACTTAACCCATGTTTGCCTTGGTTACCTAATACATAAAATGAAGGAACTAGATGATCTCTGAGGACCCTTCTGACTCCAAATTCATAATTCTATGATGATATTTATGCAGAATTATAAGAAAGGAAAGAGATTTAGTAATGACTCTATGGGTCATCCATTATAGAACACTCACAACACAATGAGAACAGCTAAGCTTTTAAAGCATTCTGGTTATGAAGCAATTTAACACGCTGTTGTTTGGTTTCAGTCATATCCGACTCTTCTTGACCCCATCTGGAGTTTTCTTGACAAAGATACAGGAGTTATTTGCCATTTCCTTCTCCAGTTCATTTTACAGATGAGGAAACTGAAGCAAATAGAGTTAAGTGACTTGTCTAGGGTCACACACAAAGTCATACTTGCCCAGAAAGTATCTGATGCCAGATTTGAACTCATGAAGATGAGTCCTTTTGATTCCAAACAGAGTGCTCTATCCACTGGGTCACCTGGCTGCCCTAACTTAACATATATAAACTTATTTAATCCTCCATTCTTCCTTCACAGAGCTACCAACACAATCTCCCTGAAGCACATATCTGGTCCTTCTCTTTTAGAGGGGATTGTGTTATAGTTGATAGAATGTTAGACTTGCAGACAGGGAGACCTGAATTTGAATCCCGTACCTAATGCTTTAAAGCCATGTGACTCTGGGCAAATCACTTCATGGCTCTCTGTCTCAGTTTGCTAATATGATAAATGGGATAGTAATGTCTTCTTCTCTGTTTCTGTGAGGACCAAATGAGATGATGTATGTTTTGCTCTGCCAACTTTAGAGTTCTATAAAAATCTTAGCCATTATGCTCAAGAGTCTTCAATGATTCCCAATTACCTCTAGGGTGAACATAAACATCCTAAGTCCCTTCTGAGCTGGC
Organism: Petaurus breviceps papuanus; assembly: GCF_028583685.1. NCBI lineage: Eukaryota > Metazoa > Chordata > Mammalia > Diprotodontia > Petauridae > Petaurus > Petaurus breviceps. The sequence continues at coordinate 16,874,885 of NW_027187352.1, forward strand.
TTTTGCCTACCTCTTCATGTCTACTTCATAATAATTCCTTTTATTTGGAAAAGCAGAAGGACATAGGGCTGAGATGTCAAATGCTTGACTCATGGAACTGCAACATGCCCCAAGTCTAATGGGAGCCAGATAAAAAGTAATGGGGAAATATTTAACAAAATAAGCAAAAATAAAATATAGCATAGGTAATATTAGCATGATTTTCCAAGTCATTATGCTGTCTGATGGGATACTTATATGCAATTTAGTGGCCCCATTTCTATTTGAACTTGACATAACTGCTGTAGTAGAAAAAGAGGTGGCCTCTGAGTCAGGACAATGAGTGTCTGAGCCTATCTCTTATATTAGACTGGATCCTTAACCACACCACAACACAAACTACAAAATCGACGTTCACCACAATACAGAAATACTGTTATTCCCATTTTATAGATGAGTAAGCTGAGACTTGGATAGATGGAATGAATTACCAAAATCACTAATTAGATAGGCCATAGATTACAGAGCCAGATCTCAAACCTAGGATTTCTGTCACCTTATTATCACTCTAGCCATACCATTTTGCTCCTCCTTGATTTCAAATTGTTAAATTCTAACACTTTCTGAGTCCTGTACCAATCCTAATCAAGACTCAAGGATAGATGGGCTTTTTACTGCTTTCCTGAAGAAGCTGTTTCAGAATCACATAAATCTTTTAGGCAAAATTTTCCAATATCCAACTTAGATTTTCTCTGACTGAATTCCTTCCCATCACAGTTACGTACTTGTAATGAAAATTATCCACTTCCACCAGGCTAAATAAATCTTCTCTCTCCCTGGGGTTAATGCCCTTCAAATATTTATAGACTAACCTCATGGTCTGATCAATTTCATTTTTTTTAAAGTCAAGCTGAACTTATTTTGTTCTTTTAATCTTTGCTCAGAAGTCAAAGGATATATGAATGTAGCATAATGTAGATACTATGGTCTAAATTTTTATTTTAGTACACTTACCAAGAGACATAAATATATGGGAGAACATTTTTGTTCTGATAGGTGAGGATTAAATGGTACAGTTCCCATTACCAATCGTCAGGTGCTTAAATATATGCCCTGCTCTGAGGATTTATCACAGAAAATGAATGAGGATGTTTTCAAGAGGCATGACTTGATAAATTGGTGCCAAAGATAATAGTCTTTGAAAATGCAGCTAATTCTCAGTGCCAATACCACCTGCACACCTTACCTTTGTATTTTTTTTTGCAGATCAAGAGGTATTTTTTTACACATTATGTCCTCTAAGGCTTACAAGAACCCAGGAAGGTTTAAGGTTGGAATTTCACATGTGAAGAAAATGAGAGTTTGAAAAATTAAGTAACTGATCTAAGCTCATATGGCCCACAAATGACTGAGGAGATAGCAATGGGGATTTGAAATCAGATCTTCTGATGCTAAAGTCTGATCTTCTTCTTAATATGTGATGGTTGTTTCCCCAACATCAACTGTGGACTCAAGGGATACGTCATAATGGCTAGTGTAGACACATCTATCTGTACTCCCCCACCCTCACTCTCATACTAACATCTCTTTTATAACTTCTATTACGGATTTCAGATTTGGTAAACATGCATTAATAAGTACAGTCACCCTCCTCTCGTACTAAAAGGGCAGGGGAAGGAAGGTCTTAAGTGCTGACTTTACTTTCACACTGATTACTTTGGAATTAAATAGTCTATTTCTATCTCTATCTGTAGCTATATGTGTGCACGGCCCAGTGAAAATAATCCTGTATGCACACAGACCCTGTCCAAATGCATCAAAATAATGCCATTCAAACTCATTATGCCCACTGACTTTGATTTCCCAAAGAACAGGATACAATTTAACTCAATATTATTTAACATTTTTATCCATGACTTGTTTAAAGTCAAGGAGGGCATGCATATTGCATACAGAAATGAAATAAACCTGAGGGGAATAGCTGATGTATTGATTAACAGAGTCAGGATCCAACATGGCCTTGAAAAGCTAGAACAATGAGTCAAATCCAGGTAGATGGACTTTAAAAGATACTTGTCAAGTCCTATTATACTTGTCTTAAAATTTTAAAATCTGCTAAAGTTGAAGATGGGGGAAATGGCTACATAATATCCCATGTTAAAAGGGAGAAATAAAGCTCTAGAAATGATATGGTAGCCGAAAAAGTCATTGTGATTTTAAGCTGGTGTATACCAAACTGGTGTATACCAAGCTGGTGTATAATGGTGTATACCAACAGGATGGCATCCAGGATGGCTAAAAGGTTGGAGATCATTCTGTATAATGATCAACTGAAGGAAGTAGAAATATTGATCTTGGAGAAGGGAAGACTTGGGGTAGTAGAGAAGATAGCTATCTTTTAGTATCTGAATTATAGCATATATTTAGTATAGTAGCTGAAGAGCCAGCGCACACAAGAGGTATTGGATTTATTCTCAGTTCCAGACTATAATAATCCATATGTGGTCTTACCTGGACAGAGTAGAGCAGAGCTGTTATTGCCACTCAGTTTGGATATCATACCTTTATCAACAAGGAATAATGAAAAGCAGAGTGATGTCATGGAAATAGAGTTCTCCCACTGATGAGGTAAGAGGTGGTTTTTCAGACCAAAGTTAGCTGGTTATTAGTGATGCAAATGTATAATTAAATTCCCATGAAATTTCATGGGGAACATTTTTTTTCTGCCTTCAATGTTCTCATCATGTAATACTGTTTATTATAGCTCTCTTCTCAGGACATGAGAAATCAGTGGAATATGAGAAAATGGAGCCTCACATCTTCCATTTGTAAATTGGATTACAAAAGGGGCTCAGTTTCTTATGGCCCTATTAGATCATATTACTCTGTGAGGGCAGGCATCTGTGACTTATTTAAACTCAGTCTCTTTCAGTATCTATCTAAGTGCTCTGCATTCAATAGTCACTCAATAAATTTATAATGGAATTTTTGGGAAGTAATTATATTTGAAAACTTGATTGTTATCTTCTTGAAACTAGTCCTCCATCATAAGTAGGTAACTGCCTGGCTGGAACAGCAGGTGAAATAACATTTTTTGTAAATCTAATCACATTTCCCATTAACTTAATATGACCATTTTAGAGTTACTATCTCTCCAATTCACATTAAGTTCACACTAAAACAATAATAATTCATGTTTATATAGCACTTTGTGGATAGAAAAAGTTTTGTCAGAGCTCAATGATCCTCACAGCAATTCTTAGAGCTAAATAGGCAAATATTAGTAGTTCCCATTTTACAGGTGAAGGAAATGAGGCTCCATTTCCTCATACTCTACTCACTCCTCAGGCCCTGACAATCTGGTTTTTACCCTAAGAATTCCATTGGAACTGCTCTCTTTGAGTTCACCAATAATCCTGTTGTTGGTAAATCCAACAGCCTTTTCTCAGCACTCACTCATATTGATCTCTCTTTAAAATTTTGCACTGAAGACCACCTCCCATGGTCCTTTCTGAGTATTCTTATCTCTTTGGATGTTTCTAACACTGCCAGAGCAATGTTCTTTTCCTGTATGCCTGACCAGTACTTCTCAGTCTCCTTGAATAGGTCAAAGAATCCTGGAATTTCAGAGCTGGAAGGAATTTCAACAGTCATAGAAGTCTAGCTGAGCCAGATGGTGCAGTGAATACAACACTGGTCTAGGAATCAGGAAAACTCATGATCATGATTTAAAATCTGACCCTGTGTGATCCTGGGCAAGTCACTTAACCCTATTTGCCTCAGTTTCCTTATCTGTAAAATGAGCTGGAGAAGGAAATGGTAAACCTTTCTATTATTTCTGCCAAGAAAACCCCAAATGGTGTCACCAAGAGTTGGATGTGAGTAAAGTAACTGAAAGGTAGCAGCAAAGTCTAGCTGATATCCCAAAAGAATCTCACACTATGATGTAATCTACAGGTGGTAACCCAGGCTCTGACCTTCAAGGAAAAGGAACATACCACTTCCCAAAGCAATACATTCCATTTATGGAAAACTTAAATTGTTAGGAACCCCCCACTTCCCAATATCAAGAAAAAATTGCTTTCTTTGCAAGTCTCATCCATTGTCCCCCTCTTCTGCTCTCTGGCCAAATCCATCTTTCATATCAGAGCCCTTCTGATACCTGAAAACAGCATTTCTCATTTGTGTCATCTTTTCCTCTGCCTTAGAGATTTCCATTCCCTTCAACTCTTAATAGTAATAATAATAGCTAGAATTTAATAGAACTTTAAATTTACAAAGTATTTTTACAAATATTATTTAGTTTTTTTCCTTACCATAGTCCTGCGAGGGGCTTCTATAAATGAGAAATTGAGGCAAGTGGAGAATGACTTACTCAGGGTAAGTTGGTAATTTAAATGAGTAACTATCTTGTATGAGGCAGGATTTTAATTCAGGTCTTCCTCACTCAGAGCTCAGTGTGCTATCCATTGCATAACCTCACTGCCTATGAATTTTAAGCTCATCATTATATAGCTTCCTTTTCTCTGTATTTTCTCCTGTTTATTTATATCCTTTCTAAACAATATTGCCCAGAAGTGAACTAGACTGGACTGACTGGGGCAGAGTACAGAGGAACAATTACCTCCTTATTACTTGAAGGTATGCCCAATATCTCATTAACTCTTATGACCATGATTTCACACCATGGACTTATATTGTGTTTGTAATCCATTGCAACTCCAGAGAAATTATTGCCTAAACATGCCACCCCCTTCTTATACCTCTGAAGTTGATTTTAGGCATAAATGTTAGATCAGCTATGGTGTTTGCATTTTTTAAGTCATCTTTTATTTTGTTTGTTCCTAGGTCTGTCATTCAGTGGCTTGGCTCTTCCCACCCAATATGGTGTCTTCCATGTGCAGTGCAGTGAAAAGAACACTGGATTTGGAGTTAGGGAACCTGGGTTCAAATCCCTGCTTTGTTGTTAACTACATGATGTTGAACAAATCACCACATCATTCTGGGCCTCAATTCCTTATCTGCAAGATAGAGCTATTGGACTAGAAGACCGTTATTCTTTTTTTTAGCTCTAAATCTATGATCCTCTGATCTAAGTCAGTATAAAAATTATGAAAGAGAATAGATTCAAATCCCTATAGCATTCCACTGGAGATTTCTTTTTAAACTTACATCAGATTGGTATCTTCCATTTTTTATCAATTATTCCTGGGTATATACTATGGCTCATTTTTCTTTCCTTTTACTTTCAGCCCTCATGGGTTCACTTAGTATCATTAGGTAGATGACTCTGAAATCTATATATCTAAACTTTATCTCTCTGCTGACCTCTAGTAACCTATCACTAATTGTCTGATAGACATCACCACTTGGATGTAGCATAGGTATATCAAACTCCAACAGAGCTCATTATTTTTCCCCCTAAATGCATCACACTTATGGACTTCCCTTTTTCTGTTGAAGGGCACCGCTATCCTCATTCTAGAGTATCAACCTAAATCATTATTGAATTTCTACTTACTGCAGGAAACCAATCAGTTGTCAAGTCCTGTCAAGTACCTTCATAAATTCCCTTCCTGTTACTTATACAACCATGAGGTTAACTCAGAATCTTAATATCTATTAACCAGACTATTGCAGAAGTCTCCTAATTGGTCTCTTTGCATGCTACAATGCATTCTTCAAACAACTGCTAAATTGATCCTCCTGAAGCATAGTTCTGACCACATTCCTCCTCTGCTCAGGCAGCTTCAGTAATTCCCTATTGCCATCATGATGAAATGTAAACCATTCTGTTGGGCATTTAAAGTTCTTCACGATCTGTTGTTTTTTTTTTCTTTGCTCTTTTGGAGGGCAATTGGGGTTAAGTGACTTGCCCAAGGTTACATGGCTACTTTTCGTGTTAAGTGTCTGAGGCTGGATTTGAACTCAGGTCCTCCTGACTCCAGGGCTGGTGCTCTATTCACCATGCCACCTAGTTGCCCCTAGTTTTTCACAATATGGCTACAAATAATCTTTGAAGATTGTATTGCACATTATACTGGCTCACCCTCTCTCTGTTCCACCAAATGCAATTATCTAGTAGTTCTCAACTTGCAACATTCCACCTGCCCTCTCCATTTCTTGTCATAACTGGACCCACATGCCTGAAATGCTCTCTCAAAACAAAGTAAAAAAAAAAACCTCATCTATTTGAATTAAGGGGGTCTAGGAAAATTCCAAATTCTGAGAGGATGGACAGAGTACAGGGAGCATAGCTTGGAAATAACCAGGAAGTGGCATAATAGTCTGTTTCTGTCCTATATGGAGTCAAAAGAGGTTAGAAATTACATAAAAACATTGAGTTCATTTTAATGTGAAAATTACTATTATTGCTAACAATAAGCATTCTAAAATATAGCTAAAGTCACATTTATTATTTTAGAGAGATAATTATCACTAGCATTAACTTCTTATGGTATCTCTACTCACATCTCGTGACATGCAATTTAGGTAAACATCAGGATAGCCCTTTGCAATTTTATAAATTATATTTTTTTAAGTTCTTCCAAATGTATTATCTGATTATCACAATCCTTAGAGGCAGATAATGCAGATCTTATTATCGTTATTGTTATTCCTATTTTACAAATAAGGAAACTGAGGTTCAGGAGTGTGAATTCCTCATCAAAAGACATTAAGATAAGTATCTCTTCCACAAGTGATGGAAAAAAGCTTTAGTTTTTCATATTCCCAAGGCAGTATTCTCTATATGGTATCATTAAAATGAGAAAAATAGAAAGGGTAAGTTGGGTTTCTCTTGTGTAGTTTGGTTAAACACATACACGTATATGAAATTGTTTACCTGTTTCAAGCCGGAATAACAGCAGTGATGGTTGAGGATGTACCATTATAATAAGACTAATACCCATGCCTTTCCCATTTACTTAAATGTATTGTTCTCTTTAGCCTAAGATGCGTTACCAACAAAAGTCTGAAGACTGATTGCCAAGGTTCACAATCCATCTCAATAAATGTTCTTTGCATCCATAAATGGATTTCACTTGCACAAAGAACATTTCTGGAGTCTCAGAATCAATGAATACAATTTATTGAACCATAAAAACATCTTGCTATTAAATTCTTAATGGCCAATTAATAAACACATGTGTACTCCTTGTCTGGCAGCAAAATGTTCCATAAAATATAGCTTCATGCCCTATTTCTAATTCCAAATACATTATAATTCAAACTAAGGACAACATAAAAGAGTGTTTTGTTTTGTTTTCACCTGAATTAGGATAAATAAAAAGACTAAAGACTGAACAGAATTGCTGCTTGGGGCAGAATGAATGATAACATATGATGGAGAGAGGGAAGAACAACTCAACATTTAATTTGCTACTTTTCCTTTCTAAAGAAATAATTTTTAAACTTGAAAGGAAAAAAGAAAAATGAATGTCAGGTGAAACACAAGTTAAATAGGGAGATAATGAAATAATATCAAACTGGTCTTGGCACATTCAAATCATCACACCAGACCCAGAAGAATTATATTCTACAGCATTGAAACAACCTGCAGATGTAATGTTGAGCCAGAGCAAGTGATCTTTCAAAGTTTCAAGAGAATTGGAGGGAGAAAAGAATGGGATTTACAAATTAGAAGTCATGAACTTAATTTTAATTTCTGGAAAAATTCAGAATTCATTTTTACTAGAACAGTTTCTAGAAACATCTGGTTAAGAAACTCGTTGAGCAAAGGCCATGTGAGTTAGACTAGTCTTGTTTTCTTGTGGCAGGATTTGGACTATTAAATGAGGGAGCTGCTATGCATGTAGCTCATATATATATATATATATATATATATATATATATACACACACATGTGTGTAATTAGAAATTAATTGTCAAAGTCCATCAAACTATTCTTGTGATAAAGATGAAGACCTATGGCTAGGTGATATTATAGTTAGGCGAATTCCAAATTGGTTGAATGGTAGGACCCAAAAAGTAGCCATTAATGGACTGGCATGCATTTGGAGCAAAAAAAGTCTTTTTAGCAGTGTCCCAGGCTAGTAGAAAGCACTTTGATCAATATGAAAAAGGGCATAGATGTCAAGGTGATTAAATTTTCACATAAGTCAAAGCTGGTCAGGGTGGGATGTCTACTACATATATTTTGTCTTGTTTTGTTTCACCTGAGTTAGAGGAAATAAAAAGATCAAAGAAGGAATAGAACTATGCTTGGGGGTATATTGAATAATGATAACATAGGATGGAGCAAAAAAAAAGGAGTATTTAACATTTAATTTGCTAGTTTTTTTTTCTTTCTAAGGAAGTCATTTTTGAACTAGAAAGAATAAAACAAAAATGAATGTCAGGTGAAACTCAAGATAAATAGAGAGATCCAAAATAGATCCTGACAGAGGCTAGTACATTAGATCAAATATAAGATGGATTTTAATAAGGAGAAGTGCAAATTTTTATACATGGGTTACTTCATAAGTAGATGTGGTATTTGTGGTTACACAATAGGGCATCTGAAAAAGGCTAGGGGAATGGTTTACTTGAATGAGTCAAGAGCATACAATATACTGAAAAAAGTCAATGCTGCATATAATGTCAAGAACAAATGAGGTGAAAATTTTCTCTATATTCTCTCCAGGTCTGAACCCATATACAATTCCATGTCAAGAACAAATGAGGTGAAAATTTTCTCTATATTCTTTCCAGGTCTGAACCCATATACAATTCCATGTTCAGTTTTGGATGCCATATTTCAGGAAGGATATTGATAATTCGGAGGTTCAGAAGAAGGTGATTGGGATAGTGAACTCTTCCCTAATCAGACTATATTTTGAACCTAATATTGAATTCTTCCACATTTTAGGGGGAAAGTTGATAATTTGGAGAGTATCCAATTGAGGGTAACCAAGGTAGAAGATGGGAGACGATAAGAAATGAAAATTTTTGAAAAAAGTAAACAGAAGTCTTAACAATAACATGGCAACTATAGTTCAGTATTTGAAGGGTTCAAACACAGATGAGGGATTAGAACAGTTCTACTTCTACCTAGAGTGGAGAAAGAAGAGCTATGGGTGGAAGTTTATAAAGCAACAGATTTAAGTTTGATATAAGAAACATCTTACAATCAGTCAGAGATATCCGAAGGGGACTGAAATATACTGGGAAGAGGGGGGCTCTCCCGAAATGGAGGTCTTCAGACAAATGCTTTATGGCCATCTTCTAGTGGGGATTTTTGTTTAGTTATGGACTGGACTGGATGGTCTCTGAGGTCCCTTCCAAATCAGACATTCAGTGATTCTCTGTTTTGATAGTATGGTATCCAACTTTCATTTACAAATGGTGGCATGTTTTCATTCAGGATCCTTTAGTATGCATAATGTATGTATATATAAATGCTATATGTATATTAAATGCTATATAAATTAAAAGAGAGCCAGAATTGTCTATCCCATAGTTCTAGAATAGAGCTATAATAGGTCTATACTATGGTTCTAGAACAGAACTAGAATAGTACTTAGCATATGGTAGGTATTTAATAAATGCTTATTGGTAGGTTGACTGATCATCAGATGGATATCATGATTAAAAAGATAGGAAAAGTAAAAGATCTAAAGTAGACTGAAACCTAAATATCACAATACACATTAAGAGACACAAGTCTAACAGACATCAAAATATCCTTTAGATATCTTAAACTCATATGTCCAAAACCAAACTCACTATCTTCTCCCCCAAACCTTCCCCTCTTTCTAAATTTCCTATTCCTGTTGAAAGTACCTCCATACTCACAGTGACCCAGGCTAGTGACCAAGGTGTCATTCTCAACTCCTCACTCTCTTCCACTTCCCCACTTCTAATCAGTTATTTCTATCTTTATAACATCTCACACATACACACCCTCTTCCTTCTCCGACATTGCCACCACCCTGGTACAGGCCCTTATCATCTCATACCTGGACTCCTGCAACAGCCTGATGGCTAGTCTTCCTGCCTAAGTGTCTTCCCTTCTCTGATACATGCTACACTCAATTGTCAAATTGATCTTCCTGAAGCCCAGGTGCGATCGTATCTGTCCCCACTCCACCTCCTTAATTTAATAAACTCCCATTGTTGTCTATAACCTCAAGGACCAAATAGAAAATTCTCTGACTTTTAAAGATCTTTGCGATCTATTCCTACTTTTCTTGTCTTACCATACTTCACATAATCTGATACCCAGGGACATTCATCTCTTTGCTGTTGCTCAAATACAATGCTTTATCTCTTGACCAAACTTTTTGCTTGTTATCCCTCATGTCCGGAACTCGCTCCCTCCTTATCTCTGCTTCCTACCTTCCTTCACATCCGTGTTAAAGTCCCTCATTCTGCAAGGAGCCTGTCCTGGTCCTCCTAAATCTTAGTGCCTTCCCTCTGAGACTGTTCACAATTTATTCTCTCTATGTCTTGTTTGTGCGCAATTGTTTTATGTTGTCTACCCCATTAGATGGTGAGCTTCTTGGGAGTAAAGGGATCATTTTTTTGCCTTTTTTGTATCCCCATTGCTAGAATAGTTCTAGTCTACAATTCTAGACTTTAATATAATTCTGTAACAGAACTAGAAGAAGCCCATTCTGTAGTTCTAGAACAGAACAAGAACAAGTCTACCCTGAAGTTCTAGAACAGAGCCAGAATGGTCTCTTATAGTTCTAGAACAGACCTAGAATTGGTCTATGCTATGGTTCTAGAACAGAATTAGAATAGTACTTAGCATATAGTAGGTACTTAATAAATGCTTATTGGTGGGTTGACTGACAAGGACACAATACTATAATTGGAGTCAGGGATATGTTGACAAAAATGAAAACCAGTCCCCTGTCCTCCAGGAAATGACACTCTCTTTAGTGGATACAATATTGAAATAGTTAAGTATATACATTTTAAGTGTGAGTAATACTAGTGATGGGAGGGGTTAGGAAAGGCTGTCTGTAGGAGGTGACACTTGGACCTTGAAAGAAGCTAAGGGATATTCAAGACATTGGGAACAATCCATGCAAAGGTATAGAGTTCAGAGAGATGGAATAGTTTGTGGGAATTGGGGAAGGAAATAATGTGATATGCTTGGAAAGAGTGGTGGGGTCAGAGTTCAAAGGGCTTTTAATACCAGTCTAAGGTGTGTATATTTCATCCCAGTGGCAACAGGGCAGGGGGGGCACTGAGGGTTTGGCAGGTAAATGGTCATACACATTATAATCATGATCATAAAGTAGTTTAGGAATTACAGCTTTAAAAGACTACTAAATCCAGGCCCCTTATTTTACAGATGAGGAAACTCAGACCCATATAGGATAAATGACTTGTTCACAGTCACCCAGCTAGTCTAGTAAGAGAGTAGCAAAGATGGGAGCTAAGTTTAGGTCTTTTGCCTCCAAATCAAGCCTATTTCCACTAAATCTCTTGGTTATTTGGGCTGTTTAAATGAATGCATATTGAGAACATTAATTTGAATTATTTTATCCTGATTGATTATCTAATACTTTTACTCATTTTGTGCCTTAAATAGCTTTTTTTTAGATTTTGGGAAAATTGTTACATTTCACATTTTATGGGTCCAATTCATCTTATGGATAGGCCATTTATACTTTATCAACACACTGTGCTATGTAGCTGTGTGATATATGGGCTGTGCAAAATAAATTCAGAGATGCAAATTGCTATTTTAAAGAAGCAATTTTAATAACATTGCACTTGCTAGGCATTCAAGTACAAAAGGAGAGGAAATGTGAACATAGGAAGCAACTGAGAGGTGTGCAAAAAGAGACCATGTAAGCCCATTCCCTCATTTTAAAGAGGAGGAAACTGAGGCCTGGAGGATTCAAATTATCTGCCTCTGGTCCTACAGGTCACAAATCCCGGATTTCAGGGCTATAGACTCCAAATTCAGTGGATTTTTTTCTACTAAAACCAAACCTGGGTAACTGTAGTTGAAAGTAGCTAAATGGATAGAGTGCTGAACCTGGAGTTAGGAAATACATGAATTCAAATCCAGCCTCATACACTTACTAGATGTGTGACCCTGTATATCACGTAACCTCTTTGTCTCAGTTTCCTCATAGGTAAAATGGGGATAATAATAGCATTTATTTCTTAGGGCTGTTGTAAGGATAGTTTGAGATAATATTTGCAAAGTGTTTTTCAAATGCTAAAGTGCTACATAAATGCTAGCTATTAGAACTCAGCTTTATAGGTAATTTGTTGTTCTTTGGGCATCTCTAAATGGAAGATGATCGTAACTGTACCACCTAACTCACAGGGCTATTTCAAAAGTTATAGAAACAGTCTCTTATTGAGAAAAAACTTCAATGGACAGACCATCTCATCCAACCTCCACCTGAACAGGAATCCCCTCAATGACATACCCCACCAATAGCCACCCAGCTTCTGCCACAAGACCACAAGGGACGGAGGATCAACCCTGTCCTGAGAAGCTCATTCCACTTTTGAACAGCTCTCGTTTTTAGGATGTTTTCTCCTGACATTAACCCTAATTTTTCTGTTGGCAACTTCTACCTCCTGCCTTCTGGGACTGAACAGAAAAAGACCTCTGTCATATGGCAGTCCTTAAAATACTTAAAGATAGCTAATCTTGTACCCCCTCACATGTACTTCAAGTATTTTTTAGCCTAAAATAATTTTTCTTTCAACAAATAGAATGCACTTGGTCCCCTTCACCATCCCATTTACCCTCTTCTAAAAACTCTCTAGTTCATGAATGCCCTTCCTAAAATAGAATTCCCAGAACTGAACATAATACTCTAAATACATACTGGTCCCAGTAGAGTACAGTGGGATTCTTACCTCCCTAATCCTGGATATGTCTTTCTGAGTACAGCCTAGGTTCATATTAGCTCTTTTTGGCTACTATATATTATTTCAGTCACACAGGATACTGTATTTGAAATGGTTTGTAAACAAAAAAAATCTTGTATTAATGATTGCAATGAAGAATAAGGAGAAGAGGGGGGGGATAAGAGGGAACATTGACTCTGTCCCTCATTAGGTATGTGAGGCTTTGCCCCTTCATTTACTCATATGGAAAATGGAAATAATAATACAAGAGGAGTACTCAGAATCCACATAGTCTAACCCCCTCATTTTATTTATTTTTTTTAGAAAAGAAACACCAACTTTATTAACACTGGCTACAGTTACAGAGAAGATTGCTGATTGGGAGAAAAGGAAAATGTGATGACAGTGACCCCAGAGGTGTGCCTAGACACAGCAGCAGCCCATTCACTGCAACTGTTCTGATCTATTTCCCACCCCACCTAAAATGCTGCTATTGCTAAGGAGGGCAATTCTTGAGGAGCTGACTGCTAGACCACATTCCTCACTCTGCTGCTACTGTAGAGTTTCATGGGCAACTCCCCAAAGACTGGACTGACATGACACTAGCCTTCTAGAATACATCCATCAGTGCAGAAATGGGACCGCAAGGGCCTGTGCCCCAGCTCCTCATACATAATAAGGGTCCAGCTGACACCCCATCTCTCGGTGTTCCCTGTACCATCCCTGGGTAGGATTCTTTTCTTCCCTCTGCCGAGTTTCTGGCGAGGGAAGAGGGGGTGGAAGAGGAAAGGGGGAGGTAGTCATCAGCAAATCTGGTGAAACCTGGGTCCCATTTTCCCCTTTCCATGGAGGTGAGGGTGGTGACGGTGTCCGGTGTCTTCTCCAGCTGGGGCAGCAGCATGGTGATGGGGCAAGGAGAGTCAAGTTAATCACCTCTTCTTAAAGCCGTACTTCTTTCGTTCATAGAAAAGGTCAGTTTTGGAACTCCCTAGGTTGACAATCTTTGGGCAACCATCTCTATCTCTCTCCTGGATGGTACACTGCTTGCAGTAATAGGCATCAGACACTCCAGGGCCCCCACAGATCACACAGCAGCCCTGGTAGGAGCCACAGTTACACTCCTCACATATCCGGACCAATGTGCAAGGATGGACATAGGAGTCACAGATCACACACTTGCCATCACATTTTTCACACAGCCTCCCGATGGCGACACCAGCCTGCTTGCAACAGAAAATCAAATCCGGGTGATGTTTAGCCATCGCCTTCCCTTAAGCAGGTCGCTGGATGCAGCCACCCCCCTCATTTTATAGATTAGATCCAGGCCAATTCAGTGATTTACCCATGGTTATATAGGTAAAAAATGTTAGAATTAGAATTTGAATCTAGGTACTCTGATACCAGGGCCAGGGCTCTTTCCAGTAAACCAAGTATACTACTTAATTCACTGCCTGTTTCATGGATTGAATAAAATAATGTATGTAAAAGGGGAAGGCAGAAAGAATGAAGAAACAGAGAAAGGAAAGGAGATTGTTTTCTAAAAATAAATGCAAGTCTTCTATTTTTACTTGAAGGTTAGGTGTCATAGTAGATAGAATGCCTTGACTTGGAATCTGGAAGTTATGAGTTCAACTCCTGCCTCAGATATTCACCAGTTATATTATCAGGCAAGTCACTTTACCTCTCTCAGACTCAATTTCCTCATCTGTAAAATGAGGATAAAAAAACCCTATCAGTCTCACTGAGGATTAAATAAGACATCACATATAAAATGCTTTGCAAACTTTAAAATACTGATGATAGATACATAGATTAAAGCATTTATTAAGATCATGTGAAGTACTAGGCATAAAAATACAAAAAACAAATATGTGTCTATTATCAAGGTTTTTATATTCTAATGAGAGAAGACAGCACATCAAGATCTGGAAATGAGGGAAAAGGAGGATCTGGGAAAGGAAGGGAAGGGAAGGGCAAGTATAAAAGGGGAGGAAAGGGTAGTATGGGTGAGGCTGTTGAGGAGATTAATCAATCTTCAAAGTGAATCCTTGTAATGAAACAGTCATGGCTTAGATTCTTCAATAATGGCAATCAGGGCCAGGGACTCACTGATCAGGAGAGCAGACCTGAGAAGGGAGTTGTCCCAAGATGGGTGAGGATGATGAGGAGGTTATTATTACTGCTGCTGTTGTTATTATTAT
This sequence comes from Petaurus breviceps papuanus, assembly GCF_028583685.1. Taxonomy (NCBI): domain Eukaryota; kingdom Metazoa; phylum Chordata; class Mammalia; order Diprotodontia; family Petauridae; genus Petaurus; species Petaurus breviceps. Next base: position 16,889,896 of record NW_027187352.1, read on the forward strand.
CACCTGGGATAGTCTCTGTTCTCAATCAATCAAAAGTATTCATTGATCACCTGCTATATAACTAGTAATGGGTTCTGCATGGTAGGACCCACAAGAAAAGTGAAAGACAATGTGGTTTATAATCTCTTTGTGGATTTAACTCTGAAGTTTAGAAGAAGAAAAACATAATAATATATGACAATATATATGATGAAGTGTGAGGGAGATCCTTTCGGGCAAGAATATGACCCAAGAGCATTGCATGGAGGAGGTAGAATTTTAGTTTGAGTGCAAAAGAAAGAAAACTTCCATGGTGTGGCTAGACAAGCTTGTGCAAACACAAGAGTGCCAAAGATGTGCTTTTGAGGACACATGAATTAATTTCAGGCAGAGACCGAGATGGGCAAAGATGTGGCTTCCTAAATATTGCTAATAGGTGAGTCTGCAGAAGGAAGAAGTATCCAACAGAAGAGACAGAGTCCTCATGGTTTATTATCAGCTACTTTATCAATACAGTCTAAAGAGTGACAAAGTGATGAGGGATAGAGGAGATGGTAACTTGTGGTACATCCCAGGATAAACACTCTTTGTTTTGTTTTTGGAGGGCAATTGGGGTTAAGTGACTTGCTCAAAGTCACATGGCTAGTAATTGTGCCAACTGTCTGAGGTTGGATTTGAACTCAGATCCTCCTGACTCCAGGGCCGGTGCTCTATTCACTGCACCTCCTAGCCTCCCCTAAGCACTTACTGTTAATCAAGAACTAGAATATTGTTTAACTCTTGTTAGGATGACCAGTCATTTATGAGCAGCATCCAAAAAAGATCTTTTCACTGGGAAAATACATTACTGTATAGTGGCAGCCCCCAAAATGTTAACTTAGATTTAGGAAGCACTCATAGAAGAGAAATGTCCCCAAAGAAGGAAGTGACCATTCCCCTATAATCAATCATGTCAGAACCCATGTGGAAGATGCTGGGCCAGAGTAGCTTCTGTGCTTTAGGAGGGACACTGACAAATGAATACCAAGAGGAGACTGGTCATGATGGTGAAGGGACACAAATTTATGTTATGTGAGAAGTGGTTTTACATTAGAGAAGAGTGTTTTGGAAAGGCAACAGTTTTGTTTCCGAATAGTTATAGAGTTGACTTGTGGGAGTGTTCCTGTTTGTTTCATGATAGAAAGACTAGGACTAGATGGAGGAGATATCAGGGAAACAGATTTCTATGGAATATATAGAAGAATGACCTAACAGATGGCTATCAGATAATGTAATTGGTTATCTTACGAAGTAGTAAATTCCTAGTCACTGTTACTTCTTAAATAGAGGCTGGATAGCCACTAATAGAAATGCTATTTTAGATAAGGAAGGTAGATCTCTGAGGTCCTTTCAATGTTGAAATATCATGAGTTCTTGTGTTTCCTGCCTCTTGGCACTCTGTAGACAAACATACAGTATTAATAATGGAGAACTAGTCCCATTTCTGACTGGAACAGAGACAAACTGACCTGTGATGATACAGGTTCAAAGAGAACCTGTTCAGTGGGCAAACCTACTGCTGTCTCTTTCTACTTCTCCAGGCTCAATTAGGCTTCTCCAGGTGTCTATGGCCACATAGGCTTCATCAAGTACTCAAGAATGACTTTGGCAATTTGTAGATAAGACTGGAAGCCAAATGTGGAATGGAGCAAACCCCAAAGTACAGGACCAGAGCTGATATTCAGATGCAACACCGCATATGCACACTGACATGTTACATGCCAGCTGAGGCCCCAAAGTGGTGGATCCCAGTAGAGTCACTTTATGAAATCATCCAAACCCTAGGTGGTAGGCCTTGGATTACTGCCTTTTTTTTACTCTGATAAACAATCAGTGCATGCTGGAAAGTTGAAGGGGTTCTCTTCTAATAAGGATTACAACAAAGCCCCCGCAAGTACTTTCTTTTAACAACAATGACAATAGTGACTCAGATTTATGTAAATTTTTTTTTAAGCAATTCTGTGAATCATGGACAGAAGCACAACTCATTAAGGCATAGAAATAATCACAAAGATCATCTAATCCAATCACCCTTATTATACGAAGAGAGACATAGGGATAATAATCCTTCCCTGCTAGTGACACAGCTAGGTACATGGTAAAACCGGGATTCAATCATAGGTCTTCTGTACTCCAGAGTTCAATATTTATTTCTGTTACACTATACTATCTATCTTTAATTGAGTGACAATTCTCAAAAGTATTAAACCAATACAATGAAACTTTTAGATTTTATTAGGCCAGGTGAAGAGTTATCAGAATCACTAGTTGCTATATTGGCAGCTAGATGTCTCAGTGGACAGAGTGTTGGGTCTGGAGTCAGGATGACCTGAGTTCAAATCTGACCTCAAACACTTATTAGTTGAGTGACTGTAGGCAAGGCACTTAAACTCTGTTTGCTTTAATCCACTGGAGAAGGAAATGGCAAACTACTCCAGTATCTTTGTCATGAATACCCATGGATAGTATGGTCCATGGGATCATGAACAGTACAGCATGACTGAACAACAACAAAAATTACTATACTTATGAAATAAACTAGTGGTTGGGGTATTGAGTTTATCAGTCTCTCAGGGGATAATAATAGACCACTGTACAGTCAACGACTCTTGGATTTATTTCTAAATCCTTCTTCTGAAATATTTGAAACAGGGTAAAACAAAGAAAGAATTGTCCAACCCTTCACTTTTTTTCTGGTAGAGCAATCCCAGTGGCTTCATGTACTATTTGTACCTCAGAATATTGATCCATTGGAAATAGTAATTAAATTCATTATTCAAGGAAGTGGGAGATGTAGCTAATTGCCCTTGGCTCAAAAAAAGAGGAGGGGATAATGGCAGAAGTAGAAGATGGTAGTCTCTGAGTCCTTCATTGGGCATGAAATTAAATGAACAGTTTAGTAATAAACCCAATCAAGTAAATCAACTGAGTCAAGTGTTGGGCAGGATACATGACCAAGTAGGACTTAAAGGTGTCAGACCTGTTGGAGAATTACAGCTACAACACAAGGTAATGGGCCATTTGAGCAGTTAATGGATGTTGTAGAATTAAATGCACAGGTATTATGTCCATGAAGTAAGTGGAAAAATCTAATCCTAAGGCAGTATAGTTTAATGTTTCAAAGAGAGACAGAAGAAATTAGCAATATCAGGAGACTGGGAAACACTCAGTTGATGTCTTACATGTTCATCTTCTTTTTCTTAATTTTATCATAAGATTTTGAGTTACAAGAAACCTTTGGAATCTAGTCCAAGTGAATTATCCAAGGTCACACATCAGTAAGTAGCAGAGGCAGGATTTGAATCCTGGTCCTTAACTCCAGATCCAGAATTCCTTTCCTCCTCTGTGATGTCCCTGGTACACTGTCATCTCCTACTAAGAAAGGCTGTCTGTCCTAGCTCTGCAGGAAGCTGAAAATAGTGGAGGACATTCCTATAAAACAGGTGTCCATCCTAAATGGGAGACAAACTTAAACCTTTCACTAGGGATTCAAGGCCAAGACTGATGACAAGAAGCAGATCCTGGAACTGTTATCAGTCAGAGGAATACCTAGGAAGAGAGGCTTGAGCAGAGTCAGAATATGCAGGAAGGAATCAGAGAGGTCTGGGGTCTAATGCCTGAGGAAAGAGGTTTCTCAAGATCCTGACCTTCCCCAAGAAAGAAGAGGGGAGGGAATTCTTTTGGGTTGCAGATGTATCTTAAATGATGTAGAATACACACACCCAATCCATCTCAAACTATCATCTTACATTGTAATTCAGATAATGGATAGACCATTTGACTTAGAGTTGGGAAGACCTGAAATGCATATTTTGGGGGTAGATAGGTGGTCCAGTTCATAGAGCAGTGGGTTTGGAGTCAGGAAGACATGAATTCAAATCCTTACTAGTTGTGTGATCCTAGGCAAGTCACTTAACCACTCCTTGCCTCAGCTTCCTCACCTGTAAAATGGGAATAAAATAGCACTTACTTCCTAGGGTTGTGAGGATTAGCTGAGATGATAGTTGTAAAGTACCTAGCACAATGTTTGGTACACTGTAAGTGCTATAAAATGCTAGTTACTATTATTATTTCAGACCCTGGGCAAATCACTTAACTTCTTTGGACCTGGTTTTTCTCCTTTGTCAAGTGGGGGAAATAATAGCAACTACCTCACAGAGCTGTTATGAGGTTCAAATGTGATCATTTATGTAAAGCATTACATAAGTGCAAAATTTTAAATATTATCATTTCCACTTGGATATCCCAATGAAGTTTAAATACCTTGGTGACGTCATGAGAAGGCAGGACTCATTAGAAAAGACCCTAATGCTGAGAAAGATTAAAGACAAAAGGAGAAGGGGTTGGCAGAGGGTGAGATGGATAGATAGCAGCATAGAAACAATGAAAATGAACTTGGACAGACTTTGAGAGAGATAGTGGAGGATAGAACGACCTGGTGCACTGTGGTCCAAGGGGTCACAAAGGCTTGGGCACAGCTGAAGAAATGAAAAACAACATTCCATTTTCATGTCCAACTCAGCATATCTAAACTAGAGCTTGTTATCTTTCTCTTGATAAGCTTACCCCTCCAGTGAGCTCTTCTTTTTCTCTGGAGATCTCTTCAATCTCCATTACTCCATTGCTTAATCCTTCCTTCTCCTTCAGCCCTCACATCTAATTGATTGTCAAGTCATGCCAACTCTGCCATCACATCTGTTGACTCCTTGGTTCTACTCACATGGCTATCACACTAGATCAAGACCTCATCATTTCTTACCTGGGCTACCATAAGGGTCTTCTAATTGGGGTCCCTACTCCCTAATTCTAGTTTCTCTTTTCTCCAATCCATCCTCCACATATCTACCTAACTAATGTTCCTAAGTCATAGGTCTGACTATGTGACTACCCTGTTCAAAAATCTTGAGTGGCTCCCTGTTACCTCAAGGATAAAATTCAGAATCTTCAGCTTGATGTTTAAAATCCCTCACTTTCTGGTTCCGATCTTTTTTTTAGAATCATGTCCAATGACCCTTTCGACTTACACATTCATCAAAATTTCCTAATAGTTTGGTTGGATACCAAGTCCTATCACTTACATCTTTAACAGTATCTCTCCTATTTGTTCCCTCCTTACAATTTCCTTTTCTGATACCCTAGTTACAGACTCTCATTACTTCTCACCTGCAACTTTCACAAAAAAAAGGCATAAACGGTCTTCTTCATTCTATTTTTTTTCTCTGTTTCTAATGCCTCTTTAAGATGGAAATTTCTAAGGCATACTTTGGGTCACATCCCTTAACTATGTAAAAATTTTCAGAAAATCCCTGTTGCTTACCAAATAATTGCAAATCCCTTAGCCTGGCATTCAAAGTCCTGTATGTCCTGTCTCTATTATACCTATCTTGCCTTATCTCATACCAATCCCCCTCATGTAGTCTATGTTTCACCCAAAGTCTACTATCTGACATTCTCTAAACTCTCTGACTTCCTCAGGTCTACAGCTTTTCTCGAACAGTTCCCCATACTAGCAATGCATTCTCTATTTTCCTTTTTCTGACTGTTGACATACAATGTACCTATCAAGTACAAATTCCAGTCTCACTTTTGTCATGAATTTGTTCACACAGGAGGTTTTCTATCTTCATTTAATCTCACAATATTTTGTGCTTCAATGTAAATATCACATTCCAATTTTGTTTGTGTACATGCTGTATGTCTGTTTACTTTTCTTTACCTATTTCCCATCCTAAGCCTTTCACAGGATCCCAGAGAGATGTCTCATCTAAACCATGCCTGATCTAGAGTCCCCTCTACAATATGAGCAACAAGTGGCCATCTAGCTTCAGGCTAAACAGTTCCATTATGGGAGAACCTGCAACATCTGAAGACAGTCCATTCTACTTTTAGATAGCTCCAATTAAAAATAATAGTAGCTTGGGGAAGCTAGATGTTGCAGTGAATAGAGCACTGGCCTTGGATTCAAGAGGATCTGAGTTCAGATATGGCCTCAGACACTTAACACTTACTAGCCATGTGACCTTGGGCAAGTCACTTAATCCCAATTGCCCTGCCTTTCCCCCTACAAAAATAATTTAAAAAGTAATAGCTTTTATTTCAACAATGCTTTAGGATTTGCAGAGCCTTACATATGTTATTTCATTGGATTCTCACAACAGTCCTAGAAGATAGCTGCTATTATTTTTCCTATTTTATTTTATTTTTGCTTTTTGGAGGGCAATTGGGGTTAAGTGCCACCCCTATTTTTCATATTTTATAGAGGGGGAAACTGAGGTAGACAGAGGTTACATGACTTATCTAGAATCACACAGCTAATAAATATCTGAAGTCATATTTGAACTCAGACCTTCCTGATTCCAAGTCCAGAACGCCATCTACTGTCCCACCTAGGAAGTTTTTATGTCATTTTGAGCTGAAATCTCTCTCCAACTCCTACACTTTGCTTCTAGTTCTGACCTCTTAGACTAAGCAGAACAATCCAGTCTCTCTAACACATGGCAATCATTCAAACACTTCGAACAACTATTATATTTCCCCTTGTGCTCCAAATCTAGTCTTCTCTAGGCTAATCATTCAAATTTCTTTAAATGATCATTTCTACCATGTAAAAGGACTAGTCTTAAAGCCTTCATTATTGTAACTGCCCTTTTAAGGGTGACCTCTGGTTTATCAATGTCCTTCTCAAAATACGATTGATAAGCCAAGTCAATAAGCAAATATTGGAAATATAAATATAAGCAGAAAAAACCACAACAGTCTCTGATCTCAATAAACATAATACTTGGGTTATTTCCTGATTAGGGCATAGTAAAGCACAAGTATCATTCTTCTGGGTAGCCAGGTGGTGCAATAGATAGAGTGCCTGGCCGGTAGTCAGGAAGACTCATCTTCCTGAGGTTGAATGTGACCCCAGATACTAGGCATGTGACCCTGGACAAGTCACTTAACCCTGTTTGTCTCAATTTTCTCACCTGTAAAATGAGCTGCGGAAGGAATACAAATGACTCCCGTATCTTTGCCAAGAAAACCCCAAATGGGGTCACAAAGAGTCAGTCATGACTGAAAGAGTGACTGAACAACAACAAAAACTACAACTGAAGAGAATGATAGTTGTCATTTTTACATACATTATCTAGTTGATTACTTCATGACAGATCTATATGGCATGTATGGCAGTTATTATTTCCATCAGATGAAGAAACTGAGGCTCAGAAAGGCTATGTCACTTGCTTATACTCACACAGGTATAGCCAGTAATTGTTAGGTCATAAATTTGAGGGCAAATCTTTCCTGATTATAAGTCCAGTATGATTTCTGCTATTCCACAATACCTTTGATTCAACTCAAAGAATATTCATTAACTATCCACCTTGTAAAAAGTCACTGAGCTAGGAAGTATTTCTAAAAACAAACCCTACCCTGAAGGAGCTTACATTCTTTTGGAGATGGGCCAGGGACACAACATATAAACAAATATATACACATGTATGTATATGTTTATATTCCCACATATTTATGTATGTATGCATGCATACATATACATATGCATGATGATTTGAGGAAGGAGAAAGCACTAAGAACAAAGAGGACCACAAAGGACTTCCAACAGCAGCCAGAAGTTGAACTGAGTTTTCAGAGGACTTTGGGATTCCAGAAGGCTGATGTGCAGAGGCAGCACATCATACACATGGGGTATAACTTGTGCTAACTCAGAGGGTCAAGAGACAGAACTCTATATTGGATAGAGAAAGAAAGCCAATAAGTCAAAAAGTATTTATTGATCATTGACTATCTGATCATTATTACAGTAAGTGCTATGAGGGAAATGAATGGATTATAAAGCGGGATTTTTTGCCTTTTAAAGACCTCATAATTTCTTAAGCTTTAGCTGACTCACATTAGATATTAAAGGAAGAAAAGAAGGTAGTCTATAATTAATTGATGAACCTTCTAGAGTTATTTAAAATTTAAAGTAGAAAAAAGAAGGCCAAAATCAGCATAGGTTGTGAACAGAACCTTGAAGAATGGGGGGGATCAAATGGGAGGGAATGAAGGACATTGGCTTCCCAAGAAAAGAAATGGGAGGAGTAAAGGAAAAGAAACAAGAGAGATGCGAGCGTTTCTAGATCAGTGTAGATGTTGAGATCAGTCAGAGGAGGTAGTAGACTATGTTATTTAGAGGCAAATGATGATGAAAAAAGTAGGAAGCTGTGTTTCTAGCAGTCATTCACTTCCCTTCAATGTCTATGTAATTTAGGACATAGAACCATTTTTTTCATTTTTCATTTTGAGACTGATGTGGGTAAGAGCCTGAACCTCATACTTTCTTCCCCTTCTCCCTATGAATAACTGCTAAGGGTATCTGTGGATAGTGAAAGCTAGTTTTCTTGTTTCCCTCCTCTTATGTTAAGGTTTTGCAAAAACTGAAGTACAAGGGGGCTTGTCTTTTCCCTTGAAAGTGACTCCACAGTTCCCATCTAATTAAGTGCTCTGCTTGTGCCCACAGTGTTCATGGGTGACAATTTCACAATGCCAACTGTATAACCATTTTCCCCATTTAGCAGTTTGCTGCTGGGCCTCTGTTGGCCACTTAACTGCTGGTTCTACGTTCCAATAAAGGCTGGCTTGGTAGTGCCATGAAGTTATTAAATCACAGTGCTATTCTGCCTCTCATGCTCACAACCACAAAGATACTTTCATATGGTAGGCCTTGGGAAATGAATTAATTAAAATACTAACCAATTATTTTTAAAGAAAGGACATAAGGGAAAAATTTGTTATTATCTAGTAACATCAATTTCTATGGGAAAATTGATTTTGTCAATTCTGTGATAAAATCTTTTTTAAGGAATATTTTGACAGAAATACACTGAATTTTCTACTATTCCTCCAAAACTTGTGATACTAATAATGTCGACTGTGGAAAAGGGTATGAAATTAACTAGGCAGCAACCAAACATATCATCCAGACCAAAGGGAATAGTATAGATAATAATTATAATTTGTATTTTCATATCTCCATCCACTGAGCTGGCATTAGCATTTCCCCACTCTCATGTGTTCCTTCTGTGCTGAAAAATTATCTGGATAAGTTTCGCTGGGAGGGGCATGATGGGAACATATATTTCTCCCCTTCCCCCTTTTTTAACCACTTTCACCATCCTAGTCCTACAAACTCTTTTGACATTTAAAAGATGGTAAGAGTCAGAAGGAACCTTAGAATCCATTTCATTCAATCCATATAAGACCAAGAGCATTACCTACAATACATATTTGCTAAGTGGCCATTAATACTTATTACATTTGTTGTGTATGATTACAAGAACCTTTCAGCAGACTTTCTTTCTCTCATCTCTTCCTCCTCTACTACAGTAAGCACATGTTGTCAGATCAGTCTTTCCCAAATCACTTTCCTAACATTACTCCCCTGCTCAGAAACCTTTAACAGCTTCCCACTGGCTATGGAATAAACTGAAAACTACTTGGCTGGGCACTCAATTTACAATCTATCTCCAATCTACCTTATCGGTCTGGTCACATATTACTTCCCATGGTTTCTACCTTCCAGTCAAACTTCCTGCTTCTTGGATGAACCCCACACTTTCCCACATCTTGCCTTCCCTCCATCTTGCCTTTTCTTCATCTTGCTACACTCCCATCTTTCCCTATACCTGGAATGTTCCATTTCTTTTAGACAAAAGTCCTATTCATTCCTTAAGGCAGTCCTCAATTGCTACAATGAAGCCTTTTTTGACTTTCCTGTTCAGAAGTGACCTTTCCCTTCCCCAAACTCTCATATGACTTTGGCAGAGGCATAATTAGGGCAGAGTGATCAGGGATTTTCCCTGTGGCACTGGAATTTAGAGGGCACTTAGAGCATTTGTATTCTGTTAGCAGGCAGAAACAGCTGATATTAGTATCTAGTGAAAATAATTAAAGTGAGAAGTTGCCAGATGGCACCACTTCCTCTCCTTGGTAGCCTCACTGGAGACCAGCTCTTCCCTGGGATGGTCCCACCTTTGTCCCTCTGACAAACTATTTTCCCTTAAAAAGCTGACTTGGGAGGACTTTTTCTGTTTGATCACCTTGGGAATTTTTTTGACCTTGTCATAGATGGCAGAATTTTTAGTTATGGCTCTTCTATTTTTTTCTATTGGGTATACTTATCACATTTTATTCTTTATCTAGTAGTTTTACCTAACCTATTAGATTGTAAGCTTCTTGATGGCAGGGCTAGTGTCTTATCTTTGAATGCTTAATAAGTCTTTCCCTAAGATCCTTCTTAGGTGCCTCAAGTTAATGTGGAAGTGAACCTGTGTTCGCAGAGGTTATGCCAGAAGATTCCAAATCCTGGAAGGTATTTTTTTGCCATTGCATGCTTTATAGATTTATTTTAATAGCATATGCAAAAATAGTGAATACCAGTCAATACAAAACAGAATTTTGCTCAATGTAATATTATATACTAAGAAATTCATGGTATCATGTCTTAAATGATCTTTCACACCATCCACATCTTTACATGCATTACTATTACAAGACAGCAAAACATTTTAACAACTAAAATATTTCTAAAATTTACTGAGCTTGCAAAGGCTCAAACAAAACTTGTAATGTTCTTTACATGCTCTTGTCAAATGAAGGACCACTTCTTATACATAATGCTTCTTGAATACCTATGTTCTATTTCCTTTTATTTGACCTAAAGCAGCTATAAGACCTGGGAAAGGCACAGGAAGGATTTTGATTTCTCTCTCATGACAATTACCTCTCATTTTTTAACTTTAGAAAGGGAAATGCTCTGACTATGAGACTTTGTAGTGATCTGTGGGTGACATGGAAAACTATTTTGATAAACATCCCTTGTGCAGTTTTAGTGGTGGACCATTATTATAGATTATTTTTTAAATAATTCTGCAGCTCCATTATTACTTGGCAGCCCCAAAATGTTCTTTCTTCTTGTTTCTAAGAGCATTAGGCACACATCTGCGATCTTTGAAGTCAACAAAAGCAAAGCCAGCAGCGTTTCTTGCAACCTATATACTTCAGTTGTTATTTTTCGGTCGTTTCAGTCAGGTCTGACTCTCTGTGATCCCTTTTTTTTTTGGCAAAAATACCAAAGTGGTTTATCATTTTCATCTCCAACTCATTTTAGAAATGAGGAACTGAGACAGAATTAAGTGACTCGCCCAGGGTCACACAGCTACCAACTGTCTAAGGCCAAATTTGAACTCTGGAAGATGAGTTTTCCTGACCTGGATGGTCTTACTAAGCTAAAAAATCTTTCAGTACAAGCCTAATGATGGGTTGTATATCTATTATTCATAGACCCTCCTAGATGAGTTCAGAAACATTTAACCACCAGAGGGATAACCACTTAACAGATGGTGAATTATTTCAGTCACAGCAACTCCCATCTACTTTGGCATGGAATGGAAATTATCTGCATTGGAGGAGTATGTACTCATAGGGATGGAATCACTTATTCTTGAAATATTAAAGTAGATATCCCCCATAGCACTTAGCACAGTGCTTTGAACATACTAAATCCTTCATAAATATTTGTGGAATGAACATAAATCACATTTTTTTAAAAGTGGGGAGATGTGAAAGGATATCAGTGACACATGGCAAAATCAAGATTCCTAATGATGCACTAATTGAAATTAACTTCTACTATGCATAGCTGATTTAAAATGAAAAAAATCAATATATATATATATATATTTTGCTTTTTGGAGGGGGAAGGCAGGGCAATTGGGGTTAAGTGACTTGCCCAAGGTCACATGGCTAGTAAGTGTTAAGTGTCTGAGAGCAGATTTAAACTCTGTTCCTCCTGACTCCAGGGCCAATACTCTATTCACTGCGCCACCTAGCCACCCCATCAATATCTATTATTAAGGATAAGCTCTCTTCTGGAGAATATTATGAGTTAAAGTAAACTTAGGGAAAAGGAGGTGAAAATGTAATTATTTCCTACACTAAAATGGGAGATCCAGGAGTCAGTTAGGTGACTCAGTGGATATAGAACCCTAGGCTTGGACTCAAGACCCGAGTTTGCATATTGTGTTTAACACTTACTAGGTGGGTGACTGGCAAGTCAGTTAACCTCTCTCTGTTTTTTTTTTTTGCTTTTTGGAGGGCAATTGGGTTAAGTGACTTGCCCAAAGCCATATGGCTAGTTTTGGTGTTAAGTGTCTGAGGCTGGATTCGAACTCAGGTCCTTCTGACTCCAGGGCCTGTGCTCTATTCACTGCTTCACCTAGCCGCCCCTCAGTCTGTTTTCTTATCTGCAAAAAATTCACCTGCCTTGGAGGGCTGTGAGGATCAAATGAGACTCTAGAGGCAAAGAGCTTTGCAAATCCCACAGTGTTAAGCTATCATCATTTTTTATAATTATTCCCCTAATTGACTAATATGTTTCATGATTGAGTATCTATTTAGTTATGAGCTCTAGAGAGTAAAATCATAGAATCTTTAGAGGTAGACAGAGACTTGGAGGTCAGTTAGTTCGATACTATTTTATAAACGGGGAAGTTGAGGCACAAGGAGGTTAAGAAACTGTCCAAAGTCACATAGATAGCTCATCTTTGAGCTGTGAATACTAATTACATGTGCTGATTCCTGGCTCACTGTTTTCCCCACTGCAATATACTGTCTCTCATTATGGGCATTCTTGTTCATTCTTTTAAAAAACAAACACAAGACAAGACAACAACAAAAACCTCAAGATGTTCAGGGCTTCCCACTCTGTTGTCTCTTTGTGATATGCTGCGGACTCTGGATTTTTAGAGGTTATATTGGTAGTGGACACATTTAAGTGGGTACTTTTGAACTGGAGAAGTTTCAGATGTGGGCCCAGTAAGCAGTTATATATCTGGTTTATGAGAAACAGACTAGTTAAATATTGTGAGAGCCTTATCACCAACTTTGCTGCAAGAGTCTAAGTTTTTTTTAGCCATAGTCATGCTCAAAGATCAATCTATGGAGTAGGAAAAGTGCTCAGTTTGGAATCAGAGAACCCGGACCCCAATTCCAGTCCTACTAATTTCTGTCTGATTTTAGCAAAGCCAATTTACCCTACTCTTGGGCTGAATTTCTGAATTTACAAAATGGTGGGGGCATGTAACAGATGATGTCTGAGGTCCTTTCCAGTTCTAAACTTCTGCTCCTTTGAACAAATAAAGGTAGGAGGTGATTATAGAAGGAGTCGCAATGGGGGTTAGAATCTACCCACAGTGCAAAATTATAGATTCTTTAGGTATTGAAGAGAATCAAGCTCTGTTTATATGATACTGAATAAAAATAGTACACCATGGAACCTAGCTGATTATCTGGATAGTTTAAAATATTTATATTTGACTTAATGCAATCTCTAAATCTATGTGATTTTTAAAAGTTTTCCTCTGAAAATCTGACAGTGTGGTATAATGGAGAGAGTCCTAGATTTGAGGTCAGAAAATCTAACTTCAAGTCTTTGCTTTGTCACTTGTTAGCAGCATGACATTGGACAAGTTATTTTCCATCTCTGGGACTCAGTTTCCTCATTTGTAAATAGGGGATAACAATACTTTTACTATCTATTTCATCAAGTTGTCATAAAGAATTTTGGGGGGGCAAGGGGTTTAAAATTTTAAAGCACTCTAGAAAAATGAGCTACTAGAATCATTATACTATTTAGAATTTTAGTTCTGGTGTTCATGTGTTTAAGCATGTCTGTGAGCTTTAACTTTCAATATCTTCACCTAGCCCAAGTATGGCCTGGGGATGCCTGGAGGTTCTTGAGATGCTTTCAGGGTGTCTGTGAGGTTAACATTATTTTCATAATAATATTAAGATGCTATTTCCTGTTAAAATACTCCTTCTTTATCCAATTTCATATTTGTGTGAAGCTAGTTTTTCCCCATATACGTCGACCCAAACAACATATCATAACACATAGAATGTGAAGCAGATACTAGAACCCAGCTGCCTCCTATTAAGCCAAACACAAAAGAGATTTGCAAAACTAAGTAGAATAAGCCAGTCTTCCTCTTTTTGTCTTGAAAAACACAATTATTTTTAATAAAAATATTATTTATGTTAATATGCTGTGATTTATTTTTAAATGGATCAGTAAATATTAAATATTTATTTAATAATGTATTATATAATAAACTATTTATGTATTTATCAGTTTAATTTCTAATCCTTGAAATATCAGCACAAAAACAAGAGCTTTGGGGGATCCTCCAATACCATGACATGAGATTTATTCTAAAGAAAGGGTTTACAACCAAAAACCATTAAGAACCTCTTCTGTAGACAAATATTCTAGACTTCAACTTCTTTATCTGCACAGTGATGGGGCTGAGCTTGATAAACTGTAAGGCGACTTTTCGTCGTAATATTCTAGGTTCTGTGTTCTGACATTCTGTGTTCTAAGATCCCTTCCAGCAGTAACATTCCATAATCCCAAATTTCACTTTCAAGCTGTAAGAATGACAGTGGCATCTTAGCCATCACCATAGATAGCAGAGAAAACATGAACAGAAAAGGAAAGAAGACAAAGAAGGTAAAATGAAGGTGAAAAAAGGAGAAAGACAAATTCTCTCTTATGCTTTTAATATGTATCTGGTTCTTTTTCACAAAATAGAAAAGTCCTTCTCATTCTTTGACTTCCACCTTTCTCTTCTCCTGGAGTTCTCATCCTCTTTGAGTATTGAATTCTACACATGGATCCCTGATGGCTTAAAATATCCTGTACAATGATTCCTTTAAACTTCAAATGAGTTCCAAAGTCTACAGAAGTGGATTAAAGGTTTGAGATAGTAGATTTGCCTCCTCTGCTTCTTGTGGCTAAATCTTAATCCTTTAATTAAAACAAAATTCCAAAATGCAAAGCTTTTTCTAATGTGAGCCTCTCATCACAGTGGGCTGCCCAAAGGACCTGAGGTCTTCCTGCAATTCATGGAAGTAACCTGTCCTGGCAGAGTTTATTTATTAATACAGAGACCTAATCAACTCTAAGATTGTACAGTTTCACTTAAAACCAAATTCCAGAATACATTGATTGGTATTAGTTTTTCTATAACAAAACTATCCTTTCAGCCTTATCTGGCTCCCTTCAAAATGAGTGACTGAAGAGAATGTGGGTCTCAAGGCTGCTGATGAAAGCAGCTTTTATTGGCAATAAAAGAGAGAATCAGGGGCTATGACTTTTAAACCCAGGCTTGCCACAAATTTACTTTATAGTCTGAACCCAGAAAATCTTTATCTCCTATTTATCAGCAGGAAAATACCAATAAAGACAGCAATCAACCTGTAAAGGCATCTTGCTCCTCAAAAATAATTGAAAACTATATGACATTTGTGCAGACCATATTGAAGGTAGGCAGCCAGGATGATGAGGCTATAGGAGGACATGCCATATAAGAATTTGATAAAGGAACTGGGCCTGAGAGAACTGGGCAGGAATGATTGCAGTCTTTAAGTATTTGAAGGGCTATCATGTGAAACAATAACATCTCAGATTTTTGACACTTTGAGGTTTGCAAAGTATCTGTAAAATAGCTCTGTAAGGTACACTTACAAATATTGCTCCCACTTCACAAAGTGGGAAACTGAGGCTGAGAATTTAAATGAGCTGTTCAAGGTACAACATAATAAATGTTGGAACCAAGTCTTACACTTAGGTCTTTTTGACCCTGCTTGTGCTATTTCCAATATACCAAACTAATCTTGATGGGGAAGTAGACCAGTTCTGCTTGGGGTCTTGAAATAGTAACAAAGAGTAGATAATGCAACATGGTAGATTTTGGTTTCGTTAAAGGAAAAGACTTCCTAATAATAAAGTTTCTCAAAAGGAAAATGGGCTACCTTGGGAAGGACTCCTCTCTGTCCCTGGATATATTTGAACAGAAATCAGATTATCATTTTTCAGGGATGCTTTAGGCTTTCTTAACCATTTTTTATGTGTCATTGGCTCCTTTGGTGTCTAGTGAAATCTATAGACCCCTTCTCAGAATAACCCTTTGAAATTTATAAAATAAAATGTTTATTATATTAAATTATTATATTATTACATTATATTCTTATTACCTTAAAAAACCCCACCAAGTTCATGGACCCCAGGGTAGCAATCCTGGTTTTGAAAGCTATATATTTACAAGTGAACTACATCAATTAATCAACACATATTTATTATGTTCCTATTATGTGCTAAGTGTTATGCTAAGTGTGTTAGTTCTTACTTTCAAAGAACTCATCTTCTAGTTAGGTGAGACAAGGCCATCAAGGGAAGTGAAAGAAAACACTGAAATAATAAAGCTGAGTGTCTGAGATGATGACGATTCCATTAAAGAAAATGGAGAAATTTGGAGAAGGGACAGATTAAGTGTTTTAGATTTTAGAAGTGCTGAGCTCTTCTGACCCTCCTCCACTTGAATAAATGAGCAAAATGACATCAATAAAAAAGACAGCATATATATAAATATATTACACACTCATATATAATATATCTTCAAGATTTGAAAAGCACTTTATAAATATTATCTCACCACAATCCTGAGAAGTATTATTATTATCCCCATTTTACAAATGGAAAAATGAGGCTGACCGAGGTTAAGTGGCTGGGGCAAAATTTGAACTCAGATCTTCCTGACTACAAGTCCAACACTCCACTGCACCACATGCCAACTTTCATACTTTCTTAGACACTTCAATAGATCCTTGATCTCATCTGCATATCCATCCTGAGTACAGGTCATAGCTCATCTCCCACCTTCTCATCCTGTTCAATTATTTGTCCTTGCTCCTTTCTAAGTACTCTGTAAACCATCTACCCAAAGTCAGAGAGGCCTTCCTTGGATAGCAAAGGGCTGTCTGTCTCTTATTTCTTACTTGCTACATAACCAGCCTACTCCTTTTCCTTCCTCATTCGTGTCCTCCACAACATCTTTGATGACACTGGTTAGGCGTAAATCATTGTTGATAATTACCTGTGCCCTCTTTGTATCCATGATATATCTTTCCATTGC
The DNA here is from genome assembly GCF_028583685.1 of Petaurus breviceps papuanus. Taxonomy (NCBI): domain Eukaryota; kingdom Metazoa; phylum Chordata; class Mammalia; order Diprotodontia; family Petauridae; genus Petaurus; species Petaurus breviceps. Next base: position 16,906,932 of record NW_027187352.1, read on the forward strand.
TCTACAGCTCATCTGAGATTCTGATTCTTCTGAGCTTATAGGGGTTCATGATCAGAGAGTACAAATGGCAGGTGACTCGAAAAGATCATTGTATGATAATTTGAATGTTTCTGATTCTTCATAATCAAGGACAATTAACACATAAACAGAAGAAAACAGTTACTTTGGTAGCCTGAGGATTAGAAATTAATTTAATGGCTACCAGAACTTTGTCAACATACATCCATTTTCAGCAACTGGCCCAGTTGATATTTGCCATAAAAAGTGGTCAATAATTCTTATAAAATAAATGATGAATAATATCTCATAAAATTCTCTTTAAACAGATGATCCATATATGTCTGTTTCTAGAGGGAAGGAAACTATAGCACAGCTATCCAGCTATATATGCACATGAAAATCATACCTCTTGAATCTTGTCTCTGAATCAATGACCTGTCAACTGTGTGACAGACAACAAGAGGTAGGAAAGTTGATACTTTTCCAATTGTTTAGATCTGACTTTATTCGTGTGAAAAGTATTTTATAGTTGTGTTCATATAGTTCCTGGATTTGTCTTGGCAGGGAGACTCCCCCCAAAGACTATTATTCTTATTTTGTTGCTGCTAATATTATCATTATTATTATCCCATTACAGTTATACTTTGATGCTTCCTTGTGACAGGGAAGAGATCTTGGGTTTTAAACAGCTATTCCAGAGGAACACAACTCTGGCCATTCCTATTAAGTTGCTATTATTGTTCAGTCATTTCTGACTCCTCATGACCCATTGCCCATAGCACACCAATACTGTCCATGGTATTTCCTTGCCAAAGACATTCGAGTGGTTTGCCATTTCCATCTCCAGTATATTAAGGCAAACAGAGATTAAGTGACTTTCCCAGGGTCACATACCCAGTAAGTGTCTGAGGATGGATTTTAACTCAGGTCTTCTTGACTCCAGGTCCAGAGCTCTATCCACTGAATCACCTAACTGCTTCCATCCTAGTAGGCCAGAAACCCTTCAAATACAAGCCCAAAGATGCCCTATATCTCTGTCACCTCAGAATCAGCCTATTTATGTTTGAAGAGCTTTATCAATCAAAGAGTTGGCTACAATGACTTTTCTGGAAGTGGCTGCAGAAAGTCAGGAAGAAAACTTACTAAGGCATATCTGTGATCTGTACTAGGGAAGGAGATTCTCTCATAGATTAAATAATGAATTCTTGAAATAATTATTAATATTTAACATTTCGGGAGAAAAGGCTATTCCTTTTCAGAAAACAAATATGTGATATATCCCTAAAACTAGGTGCATTCAAAGGATACTTTTGCCTTACTAAAGAATAAACTGGCAGCTCTAAGGAGTAGAAATTACCCTTCAGGTACCCTCCAATTAACTCAAAGACCAGAATTCCACTCCCTTAAAATCAGAGTTTAACTTTACTTATGTTATCTTTTCATTTACGTTCTTGTAGTCATTGTGTTCACTGTTTTTTTACTCCAAGAATTTATTTATTTATTTTTAATTTTCCACATTCATTTGCACAAGATTTTGAGTTACAAATTTTCTCCCCATCTTTCCCCTAGATGGCAAGCATATTGATTACCCTTTCCCCCAATCTGCCCTCCCTTTTTATCATCCCTCCTCTTATCCCCTCCCCCCCTACTTTCCTGTAGGGTATGATACCCAATTGATGTTCACTGTTCTTTTAGCTTGTTTCTTTCACTCTATCTGAATGCGTAAATCTTTCCATTTTTCTGAAGTTCTCATTTGATCATTTATTACCACACAATACTATTCCTATATTACCATTTTCCAGCCATTTCCCAATCAGTGGAATTTATTTTATTTCCAGTTGCTTGCTACCATAAAGAATAATGCTACTATTTGTATAAGAACTTTGTTTCTACCCTTAACCTCCTTGGGGTACATGTCGAGTAGTGAGATCACTAGATTAAAAGGTATGAAAAGCTTAATCACTTTCCTAGTGTAATTCTGAAATGATAACCAGAATGTTTAGACTAATAAACAGCTTTGCCAATTGTCTTTCCATAGCCCCTCCAACACTGGCTATTTCTGGTTTACTTTATTTTTTCCATCTTTGCCAGTATGTGAGAATTGGGGAGATTAAAAACTCAGTTATTTTTATTTCTATTTCTTTTTGTACTAGTGGTTTGTTTCCACATTTCCAAACTGTCATTTACAGTTTGTGATTCTTCTTCGGGAAACTGTTTGCTTATATCCTTTGACCTCTTATGTCAGGGATATCTTGTCTCTTTAGGGTTACTGTTAAGAATTTAGTCCAGGTCCATGATTTCATTTGTGTAGGGGATTCACCAGGAAGAAACTCCTTCTTCAAGTACAGATCTGCCACTATCCAGCAATTGGAGTCTTAGAAAATTGCCCAGAGCTTTGAGAGTTTAAGTGACTTGCCAAAGGTCACATATTTAGTCTGTGTTAGAACTTGAACCTGCTACCTCTTACTGTTTCTGAGACTGGTTCTCTCTATTTCTTTAGTGGACTGCCTCTCACACAATTTATTCACCATATACAGAAGCCATTTTGAGAATTTGTAGGATTGGGCAGCTAAGTGGCACAGTAGATAGAGTGCTGGGCTTGGAGCCAGGAAGACCTGAGTTCAAATGTGACCTCACACACTTACTAGCTGTGTGACCCTGAGTACATAGCTTAACCCTGTTTGCCTCAATTTCTCATCTGTAAAATGAGCTGGAGAAAGAAATGGCAAAACACTCCACTATCTTTGCCCCAGAAAATCCCAAATAGGGTCATGAAGAGTTAAACATGAATGAAATGACTGAACAACAGTAAAGGATTGTGCCTAACTAGAAATTTTCTGCATAGTACACAAGCTTCCCAATTTACATTAAAGTTCTATCTTATATTGGGTATATACTAGAATTATATTGGTAGTATCTAGAAGCATACCAGTGACTATAATAATTCATTTATTTATGCAATAAACATCTGTTAAGTATCTTCTATGAACTATTCAGTAGAAATTGAACTATGTATAGACACAAAGATATAAAATAGAAATGGTTCCTATCCTTAAAGAGCTTATAACTAAGCTATGAGTCTAAGACATATAAATAAATGCCTCTAATAGAAAGCAGAATATGGTGAGTATAGAGAAATACAAAGTGTTAGGGTTTTGGGTGAGTAAGAGCTCTCTCAGTTTTTGAAAGGGTGGCAATTAGAGAAAACTTCAAGGAGGATGTGGCATCTGACCTAGGCCCAGAGGGAAGGGAAGGATATGATGGGTGATATAGGAGAGAATATTCAAAGTCACTGATTAACCAAGTCAATGCTCCCTGGTATTCAGTCTACCATAACAGCATAACTGATAGAAATAGATAACTGCAAATAATTTTTCAACAATGTATTTTTATTTTTTTCTTCATCCTCCTTTTGGAAAGTGGCAGCTTTGCCATCCCAACTTCAGAATGACATGCTTCATTCTATTGAGAAATGTTTTCTATGACTCCTTAGAAAGAAAGGTGGCTTTAATTAATATGGATAAAGCACTTTGCAATGCTATTAAGCACTAAGCATTGTTAATATGGTGGAAACATCCCAGATGATTACACTTCCAAAAAATTGTTTCTGCATGCCATTTCCAAAAATGCATTATGTATTATAGAATTTGCTAGTCTTGCCCCAAGGGGAGATGAGCAATTGACTTATAAGAGTACCCTCAGAGAATAGTCAAAGAGAGAAATAAGGTTCCAAGGAGACCTGCTAGATAGATTCATTTTCACTCTGAATCACTGTGACATCCACATTCTCTTTGCCCTCACACTATTCTGAATTATATTTCCATGTTTTCATACTGATAACCTAACTAGGCAAATACCTTTCTGAGAAGGAATATTAGAATTAGACTCCCATGACTTAGGGTAAAGCAAAATGACCTTGATGAATCATTCCCAGTTCTCATTATCTGAAGGGAGGTACCTTGTCCCATATCTTCCTATTCATTCATTCCTCCTTTTTCTCTTCCTCTTCTTCATTCTTCTCTCCCTCCTTCCTCCTCCTCCTCTCTCTCTCTTCCTCAATCCTCTTCTCCCTCTCTTTCCCCCTTTCCCCTACCTCCCCTAATACCCTAATAACATGGCTAAGTATAGCCTGTCCTTATTCCTCTCCAGGATGCACTCTAGACTTCTACAATGCACCAGATTTTAATTGTGAATCCTCACTCTAGTCATGGAATTGACAGCAGAAATGCCCTGCACCCCTCTGGCCTCTCCCTCTGATTACATGGGCTCCTCCTAGAGTCTTCATTTAAGGAGATCATCCAAGTCAGCCATATCTCATTCCTCTCCAGGCTACATTCTAGACTTCCTCTACCCTGGTTGGTACTTTTGTCTCCCCTTACCACTTTCTAGCTTTCTTTCATGTTTTCTCTTCCCTCATTAGAATGTAAGCTCCCCAAAATCAGGAACTTTCTTTCTCTTTGGATTTATAGCTCCACTGCTTAGTAGATGCTTGACATAGAGTAAGTGCATAATGAATCTTTCTTAACTGAATGTCTAGAGGATATGACTTGATATTGAATTGACTTGTTATGAATTGACTTGATAAGTTGGGAAAAATAGTAGTCAAGTATGGAGAGGGCTATTAACAGTATACTTGCAACTCTATTGGGACAAAGATCCAATATAATGTATCATCTCCAGACATTTGAATAACTCATGAGGATCTACTTATCCACACTAGATTATTATATTATTATTATTTGGAAATACAGAAATACTACTTATTTGCATTAGAAGGTGGCAAAATAGCTCCCATTATATGAACTTACAGCTCTTTATCTTCTTTAGGAAAAATAATGACACAATTGCCAGAGTGATATTCTGGTTGAATCACAATATCATAATATTATATATTGTTGTTTTTGTTGTTACTCAGTTATTTCAGTCATGTCCAACTCTTTTGTGACCCCATTTTGGGTTTTCTTGGCAAAGATACTGGTGTGGTTTGCCATTTCCTTCTCCAGATCATTTTACAGATGAGGCAACTGAGGTAAATAGGCTTTAATGACCTGCCAATGGTCATACACCTAGGATCTGAGACTAAATTTGAACTCAGCTCTTCCTGACTCCAGGTCCAGACCTCTGTCCACTTTGCCACCCAGCTGGTCCAAATATTGTGTTGTGTTATATATATATATATATATATATATATATATATATATATTATATAAAATCATTTGCATTTACTCATATATTCATTTATTCAATAAAATGCTTATTGAACACCAACTACAGGCAAAACTCTTCCCTGGGCAATGGAGTTAAAAAGAAATGCAGATAAGTTACAATCCATTTCCCTGAATAGCTTGCAATTTTTCAGTAGCAGGTAAGCACTGTTTCTTACAGGGCAGTAATATGCCATTACACTCATGTACCACAATTTGTCTAGCCATTCCCCAATCGATAGACATCTAATCTAGTACAACACTAGGCTGCCTCTCACACAATTTATAGAAGTCATTTTAAGGGTTTGTGTGATTATACATGAGCTAGAAATCTCCCTGAGAGTTTACATGCTTCCTAGCCCTCACTAAATTGCTCTCATCTCTCTCAAGCAAAATTAATCTATTTATTTATTGTGGATATGACCCTCAAATATCCTATTGTCCATTGCTGGAAAGACACTGAGTTGAAGGGAGAATTGACCTTTAACATATTTGGGGGAGCAAGTGTCTGATGGTTTTAAAATTATGAGCATTTCTCACATTTCTTGTAGAGAAAAGCAGACAGATCACACGCTCTAGTACCTGTCAAATTTCCCTAGAAGTCTCTGAGCTCCAGTGTCTTTAAGAGGAACAAGCAAAACAAAATAAAAAATACCTTACAATTTCTTTCTGGTAGAAAATAAGCTCCTTGAAGGGATGTAATATTAAAAAATATTTGTTAAATTTAATGACACCTATAATGCTGTAATTATACTCTGAAAAGCTCCCGTGTGACCAGGTAATCAAAACAAAAAAAGGGCACTGCTTCTAATTTCCCTAAACACAGAGGTAGCACCCCACAGACCTACCTCTATTAAGATTTCAGGCAAACCATCAAGTAAAAAAACAGCAACAGTGAACCGAGGGATATTATACACATTCTTTTTTATCCCCATTTATTTTTATTTTGAACTTAACAAATACCAGATAAAAGGAACATTTCCATATATGCTGTAGAACAGAAGGAGAGGGTTACACATGAGACTTGTTCTTGTGAAACTGATTCACACTAGTCACACTAGACGAGAGAGAGAAAAAGAACACAGACTGTACCTGGTGATCTCTGTATCCGGGAGGAGGCCCATGTGGTAGTGGGGATAGGGAGATGTGAGGAGGAAGCTTTTGTCACACTCAACCGGAGAATAGTGTCGAGGAGAAGAAGGTTTCTCACACAGTTTGTTCACAGTGCTGTAAACGGGTTCAGGAGGCCTAGTGATAAAAGAAGAAAAGAATAAGCCTGTATGAACAGTTTAACAATATACTGTGGTTAACACCCACTCTTCCTTTAATGGTGAAGAAAGGAGTTAGTGTGATCAGGTGAAGCTAGAATAAGCCTTGGAGTCAGTAGGACCTGGGTCCAAGTTCTCCCTCTGCCACATACTAGCAGTACGACCATGAGTAAGTCACTTCTCAGTGACCTGGGTGACTCTCTAACAAAAAATATCACAGATTAGTTGTTGTTCTGCATTAGTGGGGGGAGTTTCTATACCAGGAAATCATGCTACTTATCAAATCACAGGTCTGGACAAAATAAAAAAGAAAATAGCAAAAGATTCCTTATCTTTTCAGTATTTCTTTCAGAAAACAAGTTCCTTTGTCATGTACATTTTAGCTGATGTTGGGAATCACTAAGATACTTCACTTGCTCACAAATATATATTTTAAAAATACAATTTTAATTACATGATGAGGGAGGAAACTAGAAACAATAAAACAGAAAGACCTTTAGGTAAAGGAAATGGGCCTGTTTAAACTAGAGAGGCGAGCTATGTGGAAGGAGACAGGATGACATTATTCAACTGTCTGAACGACGGCCAGGCCAGAGGGCAGCTCTATTGGCTCAGTGGCTACAGCCTGGATTATGGAAGACTCATCTTCCTGAGTTCAAATCCCATCTCAGACACTTACTAGCTGTGTGACCCTGGGCAAGTCACTTAACTCTGTTGCCTCAATTCTTCATCTGCAAAATGAGCTGGAGAAGGAAATGACAAACCACTCCAGTATCTCTGCCAAAAAAAAATCCCAATTGGGATTACAGAGAGTCTGATAACAGCTGAAAAATGACTTAATAAGAACATGTGGGAGTAGGATTAGATTTGTCGGCTTGCCCCCAGAGGGCCAAATTATGAACCAAAGGTGAAAGCCACAGAGAGGCAGAGATTTGGCTGGATAAAAAGAAACAATTTCCTAGCAATGATAACTGTCCAAAGGTGGGATGGATTGTCTTGTGAGACAGTGGGTTTGCTCTCCCTAGAGATTTTCAAGCAGGAATTAGATGATGATTTGTGGAGGATGTGAAAAGTTAGAGAATTATATCTGTAGAGATAGAAGGGACTTCAGAGATCAGTCCAATATCTTCACTTTACAGATAAGGAAACTAAGGCTCCCTCTTCCCCCCCCGCAAAGGTTAGGTGACACGCCCAAATTTACACAGGTAGCAAATAGCAAGAGACAGAAATCAATCCAGATCTTTTGTGTTACATGATAGGGACACTTTTTGTCCAGGTTGGACTGGGTTGCCTCTGAGGTCACTTCTAACTTGGAGATTATGAAATTCTCCTTGTCCTATTTATATTTCATCCACCCCAATACAAAAGATGAAGGTATATAATAATAAAATTCAACCAATATTTTGAAATGTGTATTATTGTGCATTAAGTGTTCAGGATCCAAAGATAAAAATTTTCATAGTCCATGCCCTCAAGAAACTTAGAATCAAGAAGGCAGATGTAGCACTCTGTGTGTGTGTACGTGTGTGTGCGTGTGCATACACACACATCTGCACACACATGAGAGGATGTGATGGGAACCAAGAAAAGACCCAAATAGCTCTAGGAAAATGTTAGGAGGGAGAAATTACAATTAAGTCAGAAAAATAGGGCAAGCTCCATAGAAAAGGCATTGCTTAAGGTCTCCCTTTAAAAAACAACATTTCAGCAGACAGATACAAAGATGGAGTGTGTTCAAAACATGAAAGATGACCTATGTAGATATAAAGGAGTGGGAATGTGCTGGATGAGAGCAAGGATGTACTGAGGCATTTTTCCAAATCGCAGCATCTCTGAGCTGGGATTGTTCTAAGGGATTATCCACCAGAGGTTCTTAACCTGTGGCACATGACCTTTCAAAAAATTAATTATTGTTTTTTTCAATATACTTGGCTTGCTTTGGAATCCTGTCCATTTTGTTTAATGCATTAAAAATATTACCAAGAAAGAATTCACAGTCTTCATCAGACTGCCAAAGGGGTACATGATTCAAAAAAAGGTTAAGAACTTCTCAATTCCAAGTCAACTACTTCATTTTATGTCTGAGAAGGCTGAGATCCATCAAGAGGAAGAGATTTAAGCAAAGTCACTCATTGAATGGGAGGCTGAATCAGGATCAGAATCTAGGTCTTCTAACTTTTATTCCAGAGCTCTGTTCATTACATTGTGACATCTCCTATCAAAACTTCAGATTGGTTCAAAATGTCCTTTTTAGACAAGATCAGCTTAAAAATATAGGAAGCGTATGATTTGAAGGGTATAAGAATGCTCCAGTTGGTCGTTAAATTAAATAAGCGTTTATTAAACACCTACCATGTATCAGTAATTCTATAAGTACTGGGCATACAAAGAAAATCTAGGACACAGTCTAGGCAGATCTGAATGAGAAGAGGAAGGAGGGAAAAATGTCTGAGCATTAGTTATTCAAAGAAGGCAAAACCCATTAGGGTACCTGCATGGAGGAAAGAGGTGATGGGGAGCATGAAGAGAACAGATACTGAGAGAGAGATGCAGAGATTCCTTTGAACACACATGTACTGAGCACCTTAAATGCATAAAGTACTCTGCTAGGCACTAAGGAGAAGGTAGGGAAAGGCAGCTAGAGGGAAACTGAAAACTCTAACTCAATCTAGTGGTTAGTTAATAAATACTTGCTGATTGAATGTACTATTATTTGCTTAGTACAGTGCCTGCAAATAGTAAGTGCTTAAACTCTTTATCTACCATCTCTCTATGTATCCATCATCTATTACTATTATTTCATTATTGTTTTTATTGTTATGGTGTTCAGAAAAAGTCTTTGGACAAGTTATTGTTGCCACTGTTATTAATATTACATTATAATTCTTAGTGGCCAGACTTATAATTTCATTGGTGTAAGGAATTTCTAGTGCTGAAACTTCCTCTACTAATGCACATTAGAGGTTCCTGTAACTTATTAATATTTTTTTAAAATAAGTTTTATTTCTTCAGTAAACAAAAATCTGTCTCAATCCCAGGCCTTTCGACTCCAAGTCAGGTTCTTTCCAAGACATCAGTTCTTGATCATCCTTACAGCTAAAGGAGAGGTACAACGAGGAACCCAGAGACAGGATTTAATTGTCACTTTGCCATTTTGAACGCTGATTCACTACAGACAGGAACCATATATACAGGCCAAATTCAATGACAGTAAGATGGGATAGAGAAATTCAGTCTTTATAAAGGTAAGCAGATCATCTCACTCAAGACCTGGACACTCTTACCAGATAATCTCAGTGGGCTTTCAGCCTTACACAGGCAACAATTTACACGTAACAGCTGCCAAACAAACCAGTCAGCATCGACTGGAAGACAATAAGCCACACAGCCATTCTTTTCAAACCTCTCCCATAACATTTAGAGGTGATTCAGATGGATGGAAGGGGATCTAAAATGTGATACTTGTCCAATGGAATGAACTTCCTGACTTTTGGGAATGACTGATTGGAGCATTCTTACTCCCTTCAAATCATACACTTCCTATATTTTGGTAAAAGTCTTAAAGACTTTCATTTCTAAAGCATTTCAGGAAGCCAGTTCTCCCCACCTGTAAGGCTTGAGTTAGCTTTCTTCATCTAGCACTGGCAATGACAGTCCCAGAGAACAATGTGACCAAGTTTTCTAACCAGAGTATACCTGTGGTGCTCACAGGCAAATGATGTGAAAGTATTTCAGTGATGCAGCTCCCATCAGACACAAGACAGATAGACAAAGAGAAAGAGAGACAGAAACGGAGAGGGGAAGAAAGTGGGAGGGAGAAAGGGGAAAGATGAAATGTAGAAAGAAGAAAGGAAGGAAGAAGAGAGGAGAAGAAGGGAGGCCAGGAAAGGAGTAGTTAGTTAAAAGCAACTTTAAAAATCTACCAGATTTATGATGCATAATATTGAGGTATGGCTCTAAGGGAGAGCTCTCACCCCCCTCCATGTCCCCTGTTCAGGGAATTATTGAGGAGTAGGATGAGGGAAATGATTCACGCCACAAGTATGTATTGTTGTTGTTTATTTGTCCTTCACTTTCAAAGAGGATCGGTGACATCACAGGGTGTTGTTTTGACTTTCATGTGAACTGGATTTAGGTGAGGCATAATTGCACAAAGTCATCAGCCTCACTCACCCTCCCTTCCAAAGTCATCAACGTCCAGTGGCAGGACAAGAGTCCCAATGACTGGCGATGCAGCAGGTGACCTTTGCATGTGTGCCCAAACTCTTAGCACTCCACAGCCCCTGCTTCAGCCACCTTCATGACAACTGGAACACATTGTTCTCATCTGCCCATTCCACTGAGGGAAGTAGATGCTTGAGGTAGTCCCTTCTAAGTCACCAATTGGTTTGAGGCCTCTTAGTTGCCCCTGACCTAGTTTAGCCTTTCTGCTAAGACAATTTTACCAAGGCATGGCCGCTGCCCAGGCTACAGCTTCGTGACACACCAAAGGTGCATGAGAAGCCCTGGAAAGGGCTCAGGGAGCCCTCACACCTGAGGCCTTAGTCCTCCTTTCCACTCTACCATACTGTTTCGCTTATGTAAGTCAATTCTGCTCGAAACCAAAAAACGCTTCTTGTCCTGCATAGGTGGGATTCTGTTGCTTTGCCCATACTTGGATCCAAGTTACCGTCCTGGGTGCAAGTCCCAGGGCAAGGAGAAGCACTGACACACCAGAGCTTGCAGCCACAATGCGCCAGGAGCCCTCCTCACAATTCCAGGGCAGAAAAGAGTGCATGGGCACTAGGCATTCAGGGAGTGAAAAATTTCCTCTGATTCTGATTCTCTCCCCTCTTGCACCCATCCCTTCCCTTTGTGCCCTGCCTCTCTCTCCTTCCCTACCTTCCTTTTTCCTCTCTCCCTTTCTTCCCCCACTCTCTCCCTCTCTCTTCTTTGTCTCAATCTCTCTGTCTCTATGTCTCTGTTTCCTTCCCATTCCCTTCCCCTGGTCCCCACCTCAAAAGACAAATACATGCTGCTGAAAATCATGAGACTTTCATCTCGTCCCTTTGGAGGCATTTTAAGGAAACACTATTATTTCATACTCTGCAGATTTAGTAAATTTCCCATTTGGAGCTGGCTGCAGTAACTCAGGCTTCAGCTGGTGCCTCCAGTACCTTTGGCAGCAGTGACTGCTGAGTTGTATAACACTTAGGATTTATGAGTTGACTCCAATCAATTACTCACTGTCTCTCTTCTTATTAATCCAGAGATGTAGCACCTGATATCACAGCCTCATTTTTGCCTGGCACACAGCTTTTCTTTCCTTCCCAATTGATTTTATTTTATTTATTCTTGCCCCTCTCTCCCCCTCATTCCCAGGGCCATAAGCTAAAGAGAACACATATCAAATCCAAACTTTATTTTCTAGATTTTGGGAGCACTGGATATCTTTGGGAGAAAAGAAGATAAAAAAAATCTTGCTAAAGTTTTTCTCTTCAACACAGGGATAATCAACCAATATTAAAGTCCAAAGTGGATAGTTTTTCTCAGACGAAATGAAAGTTTCCTATGTGCAGAATAGCTTACACTTATATAGAGTGTTCCAAAAATCTTAGTGCATTTTTAAGCTATTAAGCTACTTTAAAAAGCTTACAACAGCACAAAATTTTGGGGATGCATTATATATCATTCAACAAGCATTTACTTAATGTAAGCTATGTGCTCAGCACTCTGCTAGGCACTGGAGATAGACTTTATAATCAATCAATCAATAAACATTTATTAAGCACCAATTATATGCCAAGCACTGTGCTAAACACTAGAAATAGAAAAAGAAGCAAAAGACAGTCTGTTCTTATGGAGCTTACAATCGAATAGAGGAGGAGACATAAAAAGAAATATATACAAAACAAGCTATACACAGGGTAAATAGGAGATAATTAACAAAGAGAAGGCACTGGAATTAAAAGGGGTCAGGGAAGGCTTCTTGTAGAAGGTCGGTTTTAGCTGGGACTTAAAGGAAGCTGGGGAGATGAGTAATTGGAGCGGAAGAGAGCCTTCCAGGCATGCTGAACAGCCAGAGAAAATGCCCAGAACTGAGATGTGGAGTGCCTTGTCTATGGAATAGCCTGGAGGCATCAGTGGACAGAAGAGTATGTGTTGAGGACTAAAGAGTAAGAAGACTAGAAAGGTAGAAGGAGGTAAAGTTATGAAGGGCTTTGATTGCCAAACAAAAGCATTTGGTATTTGTTTCTGGAGGCAACAGGAAGTCACTGGAGTTTACTGAGGGTGTGTGTGTGTGTGTGTGTGTGTGTGTGTGTGTGTGTGTGTGTGTG
>NW_027187352.1:16920307-17041626 GCF_028583685.1 Petaurus breviceps papuanus
TCTTTCTTTCTTTCTTTCTTTCTTTCTTTCTTTCTTTCTTTCTTTCTTTCTTTCTTTCTTTCTTTCTTTCTTCCTATCTTTCTTTCTTTCTTTAGTAGTACTTTATTTTTTTCAATTATATGTAAACACAAATTTTAACATTCATTAAAAAAAACTAAGTTCCAAATTTTCTCTCTTCCTCATCTCTACGCTCCCTAAGACAGTAAATAATTTGGTATAGATTATATATGTGTAATCATGTAAGACATTTTCCTATTAGTCATGTTGTGAAAGAAACAGAACAAAAGAAAAAACACAAAAAAAGTGAAAATAGTATACTTCGATTTGCATTTAGACTCTTCCAGTTCTTTCACATGAGTCCTTTGGAATTTTCTCAGATCAATACAGTGATGTTGTTTAGAATAGTTAAGAGTATGTGTGGGTATGCAGAGACAAGATGGGGTAAAATAGGCAAGAACTCACCTGAGCTCTCCCTCTAACCCCTACGAATACCCTAAAATAATGGTCCAAAACAAATTCTGGAGTGGCAGAATCCACAAAAGGACAGGGTGAAACAAATTTCCAGTTCAAGAAAACTTAAAAAGTCAACAGGAAGGGTCTGTTGCACCTGATGGAACACAAGCCACTCCAATACAGACCTGGCCCCAGCAAACCAGGAACAGGCATTGGGAGTGACTGAATTAGCAGCAGGGGGTTGCTTCCAGAGCTCTCATGACACAAAGAGTAAAGGGGTTGAACAATTGGTTAGAAGGAGATTAGACGGATCTCTTTTCTGGCACTAAGGTGGGACTTTGTTGCTTTGCCCATAATTGGATCTGAGTTACAATCCTGGGTGGCAGTCCCAGGGCAAGGAAAAGCACTAGAAAACCAGAACTTGCAGCTGGAGTGCAGCAAGAATCCTCCTCACAACTCTAGGGCAGAAAAGAGTGCTTGTAGTCACTCACAGACTGGAGGACAGGCCAGGAGAGTAGTAAACACATTTTTCCTTAGATAATACCACCTTGGAAGAACTGAAAAGTTTCAGGTCCCTAGAACAACCTCTGAAAACAGCTGCACAGTACCCCTGAAGCTTGGGATAGTGTGCCCCCCACCCTGGAAGGAAATCCCTACTTTAAGAAAGAGTTAAAAGTTAAATAATAGTCTGGGGAAAAAAAAGTAAACAGCAGAAAAAAAATTCTGACCATGGAAAGTTACTGTGGTGACAAGGAAGATCAAAACACACACTCAAAGAAAGACAACAAAGTCAGAGCTCATACATCCAAAGCCTCCAAGAAAAACATGAATTGGTCCCAGGCTGTGGAAGGGCTCAAAAAGAATTTTAAAAATCAAGTAAGAGAAACTGAGGAAAAATTGGGAAGATAAATGAGAGTGATATAAGAAAATCCTGAAAAAAAGTCAATAGTTTATAAGGGAGGAACAAAAAATACTGAAGAAAATATCACCTTAAAAAACAGAATAGGCCAAATGGTAAAAGAAGTACAAAAATCCAATAAGCAGAAGATGCTTTGAAAAGCAGAATTGACCAAAGGGGAAAAGAGGCACAAAAATTCACTGAAAAAAATGCTCATTAAAAAGTAGAATCAGCCAAATGAAAAACAAAATACAAAAGCTCACTGAATAGGGTGGCTAGGTGGTGCAATGAAAAGAGCACCAACTCTGGAGTCAGGGGGACCTGAGTTCATATCTAGCCTCAGACACTTAACACTTACTAGCCATATGGCCTTGGGCAAGTCACTTAACCCCAATTGCCCAGCCTTCTTCCCTCCAAAAAAAATGTCACTGTAGAAAATAACTTCCTTACAAATTAAAGTTGAACAAGTAGATGCTATTGACTCCTTGAGATATCAAGGAACAATAAAACAAAACCAAAGAATGGACAAAATAGAAGAGCAATAAAATAAAACCAAATGAATGAAAAAAATAGAAGACAATAGATGACAAAAAAGAAATAGAAGACGCATTGGAAAAATGACTGACTCAGAATATAGATCCAGGAGAGATAATTTTAAAAATATTGGACTTCCTGAAAGCTATGATCAATAAAAGAGAGTAGAACATCATTCAAGAAATTATCAAGGAAAATTGCCCTATTTTAGAACAAGAAGGTAAAATAAAAATTCATAGAATACACTGATCACCTCCTAAAAGAGATCCCAAAATGAAACTCCCAGGAATATTATAGCCAAATTCCAGATCTCCCTGATCAAGGAGAAAACATTGCAAGCAGCCAGAAAGAAACAATTCAATTATGGAGCTACAGTCAAGATAGAACAAAATTTAGCAGCTTCTACATTAAAAGAATGTAGGGCTTGGAATATGATATTTTGGAGGGTAAAGCATCTAGGAATACAACCAAGAATCACATACGCAGCAAAATTAAATATAATCCTTCAGGGAAAAATGGACATTCAAAGAACTTGAGGACTTTCAAGTATTCCTGATAAAAAGATCAGAGCTGAATAGAAAATTTTACTTTTAAGATTCAAGAGAAACATAAAAAGATAGTCAGGAAAAGGAAATCATAAGGGACTTAATAAGGTTAAACTATTTACATTCCTACATAGGAAGAAGGTATTTGAAAATCACAAGAATTTTCTCAATATTAGGGTAATTAAAAGGAACATACATAGAGGAACAGGTGTGAGTTGAATACGGTGGTATGATATTCACAAACAACAAAATTAAGAAGTGAGAAAGAGGAATGCACTGAAAGAAAAGGGAGAGGTAGAATGGGGTAAATTATCTGACATAGAAGAAGCATGAAAGAACTTTTACAATTGAGGGGGAGATGGGGAAGGTGGCAGGGAATGCCTGAACTTTACTCTCATTGGAATTGGTTCAAAGAAGGAATAACAAGGGGTGGCTAGGTGGCGCAGTGAGTAAGCACTGGCCCCGGAGTCGGGAGGACCTCAGTTCAGTTCCAGCCTCAGACACTTAACACACACACATACACACACCACACACACACACACACACACACACACACACACACACACACAAACTAGCTGTGTAACCTTGGGCAAGTTACTTAACCACAATTGCCCTCCAAAAGACAAAAAAAAAAGAAGGAATAGCATACATGCTCAATTGGGTATAGAAATCTATTTTACTCTACAGGGAAGTAAAAGGGAAAGGGTGGAGAAAAGGTGGAGATGTTCATCAAGGAGAGGGCAGATTGGGG
This sequence comes from Petaurus breviceps papuanus, assembly GCF_028583685.1. Taxonomy (NCBI): domain Eukaryota; kingdom Metazoa; phylum Chordata; class Mammalia; order Diprotodontia; family Petauridae; genus Petaurus; species Petaurus breviceps. The sequence continues at coordinate 16,923,489 of NW_027187352.1, forward strand.
AAAGTGGTAGTCAGAAGCAAAACACTTTTTGAGAATGAACAGGGTAAAAGGAAAGAGATAATAGGATAAATTGGGGGGATAGGATGAAGGGAAATATAGTTAGCAATTATAACTATGAAAAAAATTCTGAAATAAGTTTCTCTGATAAAGGCCTCACCTCTCAAATACATAGAGAAATGAGTCAAATTTAGGAGAATAAGAGCTATTCCCCAATTGATAAGTGATAAAAAAAATGAATAGTAAGTTTTCAGATGAAGTAATCAAAGCTGTATATAACCATATAAGAAAATTCTCTAAATCACTATTGATTAGAGAAATGCAAGTTAAAACAATCTGAGGTATTATCTTACACCTATTAGAATGGCTAATAGAATAGAAAAGGAAAATGACAAATGTTAGAGGGGTTGTAGGGAAATTGAGACACTAATGCATTGTTAATGGAGTTGTGAACTGATTCAATCATTATGTAGAACAATTGGGAACTATGCTCAAAGGCCTATAAAACCATACATACATACCCTTTGACCTAGCAACAACATTATCCTATATCCCAAAAGAGATAAAAACAAAAAGGAAAAGGACCTATATGGAAAAAAACATATATTTATAACAGCTTTTTTTTCTGATGGCAAAGATTTGGAAATTGAAGGGATGCTCATCAATTGGGGAATGGCTTAACAAATTGTGGTATGTGATTGTGATACCGTGTTTCCCCGATAATAAGACCTATCCCGAAAATAAGCCCTCCCCTTACTGTGTAAGATTCCTCTAAAATAAGCCCTCCCCCGAAAATAAGCCCTATTGAGATTGCTACTGTAGTGAAGGTGATCCCCTGCGCTACACGCTACATTACGGTACCCTCTGTATGCACCGTCCCCCACCCCTGAAACGCACGCCGTGCTCCGAGCTGCATCCAATCAGAGCTGCAGCAGTGAGCGCGTCATCCTGTTCTTTATTGAATTCATTATTGAATAAAGGTACATTTTTTTGTTCACATTTACCTGTTTATTAAAATTGCTGTCAATGTTCATTAAAATAAGCCCTCCCCTGAAAATAAGCCCTCTGGTGTTTTTCTGTCCAAAAAATTTAATAAGACAGTGTCTTATTATCGGGGAAACACGGTAGAATACTATTGTGCTATAAGGACTAATGAGCTAGATCAGGGATGGGAAACCACATGTGGCCTCAAGGTTACAGGTTTCCCACCCCTGAGCTATATGCTACCAGAAAAACCTGGAAAGACTTATATGAACTGATACAAAGTGAAACAAATATAACTAGGATAAAATTGTACATGGTAACAGCAAAATTGTAAGATGATCAACTGTGAATGACTTTAGCTCTCCTTAGCAATACTGTGATCTAAGACAATTCTCAAGGACTTATGACGAAAAATTCTATCCATCTCCAGAGAAAGAATTGATAGAGCCTGAATGCATATTGAAGCATACTTTTTATATTTTTTCTTTTTTTTTAAATTTTACTTTGGTCTATGCTTTCTTTTACAACACAACAAATATGGAAATATGTTTTGCATGACTACAAATGAATAACCTATATCAAATTGCTTGCCTTCTCAATGAGAAAGGTAGGAAGGGAGGGAGAGAATTTGGAACTCAGTTTTAAAAATGAATGTAGAAAATTGATTTTACATGTAATTGGGGAAAATAAAATCTAAATTATAAAAAATATAGAATAGCTAAGTTATTCATGTTGAAAAGCACATATTTAAAATTTAAAAGATATTCTTTTATGATGTGGTGGTTTGTTATGATGGAGAAACCCTTCTTTTTAGGTCAGAAACCATAAAATTAGAGTCTGGTATCTTTCATTTCAGTTACATGATTTGGGGGCAAGTCATTTAATCTCTCTGATGCTCAGTTTCTTCATTGGCAAAAGGAGGAATAATAATATTCTACTACTTCCATTGCAGAGTTGTTGTGAAGAAATTACTATGTAAAGTGTAGTAATGTAATAATGCCTTCCTACCAAGGTAGACCCCCTTAGGTCTATCAATTTAAGAAACAAACAAAAATATAATCCTATAAAACCACAAAATACAAATGTCCAATAGCTCTTATTTTTCAAAATTTATCAGTAGAAAGGACCAATAATTCATTGGAGACAATATATAAGAAGAGAATCAGTAATGCAAGATGCAGAATCAGAAATCTGTTCACATGTGGCCAAAGAATGAAAAAAATAAACAAGAATTATTCCTTTCAGTTTTGTGCTTCTTGGTTGTTATGGGAATGGGAATTTAAGATCTTCCCTGCCCCTAGGCCCTTTGATAGGCTTAAGTGACTCTGAGAAACTTCCTTGATTTGAAAATATACTCTGCCCCCTAATAGGCTGAATGTGGTCACCTGGAGCCTGTGGCAGGAGGATTGTTTTTCAGGAACACCCACACCTCAAAACTTTGTGATTGGGCAGTGGGTCAAGAGGGTTGTGACATTCTCTGAGCCAGGAGAAGGCTATATATACCCTGATGTGAGATTTTTGTTTTGGGGCTTACTTTGAGAAGAGATGTATGATTTGACTAGACGAGACCTGGGCAGACATTGGGCCCCCCAGCTTTGAAAACTCAGATGCTGGTGCTTCCCTCTCTGGTAACTGACTAGGTATGGATGTAATGGTTGGACAGATGGAAGCCTGTCTGTTGATTTGTTTCTCTGTATTTTTTGTCTGCTTGTAACCTCTGTATTCTCTGAAGTTTGGGGTACTGACCTTTCCCCCCCTGAACTAGGTAAATGACATATGTTTGATAAAAGCAAGATTGTTAACCCATTTTGAGGTGCTTTCCTTTAGAAAAGCAGATCTAAGAACCTGTGTTGGTAGCCATCCTGGGGATGCTAGGGTACTTGCTGCTACATTGGTCTACACATAGGGCAAGTGTTTCTTGTGTTAATAGAAATGTAGAAGACAATTCTCTAAGTCTATATTTGTCTATAGGGAAGGAGGAAGACTACAGAGACCTACTAAAGTTGAATTACAGAATCTCAGAACTAGAAAGGGTCTTAGAGGCCATCTAGTTAAACTCAAATCTCTACATGAATTCCTTTACCACATTCCCAGTAATTATTAGCAATTTATCCTTATAGCACTCAACTTCACTTTTGGAAAGTTATAATTGTTAGGGAGTTTTTGCTTTTATATGGAGCCTAAATCTTCCATTCTGTAACATTAATCTATGGTTCCTAACACAAAGAGTCAAAATTGAAATTCAGGGAAATCACTGAGACTTGAGATAAATAGATCTCATGACTTGAATATTCTTCAGAAAATTTATACTTTATTAAAAAGGAACTGAACAGACAAAAAGACAGTCGAATAGTATGTTGAAAAATATACACACATACACATACATACAAAGAAATTCACAATCCAATGTAGCAAACTGTTATAGAGAGCATTTGGATGAGAATCACCAGTGTTCAGTTGTGTTCGATTCTTCATGACATCATTTGGAATTTTCTTGGGAAAGAAACTTGAGCAGTTTGCCATTTCCTTGTCCAGCTCATTTTGCAAATGAGGAACTGAGACAAACAGGTTTAAGTGACTTACCAAGGGTCATCCAGCTAATAAGTATCTGAGGCCAGATTTGAACTCTGGAAGACTCATCTTCCTGACTTCAGGCTCTGCATTCTATTCCCTGTGCCACCTAGCTGCCCCAAGAATCATCAGAGAGACAAATAGAAGCAAAGTAGTAATGGGAGTAAATTACAGACCATCTGGAAAAATGGACATTGATTAAAGAGTTCAGGAAGCAGACTGCAAACTTATCAAGAGGGAATGGGGGGATGCGAATTCCAGTTATGTAGCTGTGTGCTAGAATTTTTTCTGCCCAAAGTGGAGAAGTTAATAAATCTTGAATTTGGATTAGTAATAGTTTCATTCTTCAAAAGGTGGTAGAAATGATGAGGAACACTGCTCTTCTGGACTTGATTATGGCCAATAAGTGACAGCTGATTTCTAAAGCAGAAATTAGAGAAATATTGATCAGAAATGACCATTTCATCTTTGAATTCCATATAGAGGAAGAAAGGAAAGTATGACATGCTTTAGACTTTAGAAAAGAAGATGTAAATATGTTCAGAGGAATGTTAGATAGGATTCAATGGCATATGATTTCATGATGCAAGTTGACTCCATTGGGATGGGAAGTACTCAAGTATGAAAATCTAATAACAAATACAAATGATGCAAATAAAGAAGAAAGGAAGGGACTGGCTAGAAACTAGTGTGGATGCACAGGGAACTCATTAAGTTAGATTTTTTAAAAACATATATAGAAAACCTGCACTTATTTGAGGATAGATACAAAAGATTGGCATGATCCTATAAGAATAGTATTAAGAATACCATGACTTTAAAGAATGATGTAAAAGTTTTTTAAATTATATTCTAGGCAAGAGGAAGAATAAAGGAATAGGGCTGATATTTGAAGTTAGTAGATGATAATATCAATCAATCAATCAATCAATCAATATAAATTTATTAAATGCCTACTATGTTCAGTCATTGTGCTAAATTCAAAAGACAGTCCTTGCCCTCAAGGAGCTTACAATTTAATGGGAAAGAAAACATATAAATGAATATATGCAAAGCAAACTATTTATTGGACAAATAGACAATAATTAATAGAGAGAATGCACTGGAATTAAGAGGGGTTAGAGAAGGTTTCCCATAGAAGGTAGATTTTAATTGGGACTTAAAGGAAGCTATAGAGGTAAGTAGCTAACGCAGAGGAGGGAGAGCATTTCAGATATGCTGGACAGCCAGAGAAAATGCCCAGAACTGAGACATGGAGTATCTTGTTCATGGAATAGCCAAGAGACATCACTGGAAAGAAGAGTATCTGTTGAGGAATAAGGTATAAGAAGACTAGAAAGGTAGGAGAGAGTAAGGTTATGTGAATGGTTTTGAATGCCAGACAGAGAATTTGATATTTGTTCTTGGAGATAATAGGAAGCCACTGAAGTTTAGTGAGTAGGGGGTCACATGATCAGACCTTCCCTTTAGGAAAATCACTTTAGTGACTGAATGGAAGATGGATTAGAATGGAAAAAGGCTTGAGGCAGGAAGACCCACCATTGGGCTATTGCAGTAATCCTGGTATGAGTTGATGAGGGCTTGCACTAGAGTGGTGGGAGTATCAGAGGAGAGAAAGAGGTATATTCAAGAGATGTTACAGAAGTAAAATCAACAGGCCTTGGCAACAGCTTGGATATGGGGTATGAGTAATAGTGAGAAATCCAGGATGACTGCTAGGTTGTGAACCTGAGATACTGGGAGGTTGTTTCCTTCCATGGTAATAGTGAAGGTAGGAGTAGATGAAAAATCCTAAATTCTGTTTAGGACATATTGAGTTTAAGAAGTCTACGGGATATCCAGTTTGAGATGTCTCAGAGGCATTTGGAGATGTGAGACTGGTGGTCAGTAGAGGGATTGGAACAGGGAAGGTAGATTGGAGAGTCATCAGCATATAGGCAGTAATTAAATCCATAGGAGTTGATGACATCACCAATTGAAGTAGTAGAGGGAGAAGAAAAGAGGGCCTAGTATAGAACATTAAATGACAGGTAGGGGATAATTAGTTAATGCTTATTTTATTCTTTTTTTCTTCCAAAAATAATACTCTTTATCAAGGAAAAGGCAGGACCCTAATGATCAGAGAGGGATTCTGAATGAAGCAGTTGATGTGCTGTAGGCTCCACTCTTATAGATCTTTGAATGAGCATGGCCATAGGAGATGTGCAATTGGACTAGGGAAGAGCAAATGCTTTCTGAACATACAGAACAAAGAATAGCATCTTTAAGCTGTACACTAATGAGGTTGAATTTGATTACTGGCAAATATCAATTAATAATTAATCAATAAACATTTATTAAGTGTCCAGTATATTCCAGGCACTGTGCTAAGTACTGTGACCATAGTATTAGATGGAGAGCCTGTAATTTATTCAGTAACATCTGAATACAACCTTAACGAATGAAATGAAATGGCATTAGATAAATGATAATACAGATTCTCTAAAGGATGTCACAGACTGTATTGAATCTTTGACTAGAATTGAACTCATTTCCTTATTTAGGTCACACCAGACACCAAAGCTTTGCATAGGATAGGTAGCTGTGTATACATTCCAATATCGTGTTCTTAGGCACTGGAGTTCTTTAAACAATTTATTCTCTAAGTGGGCAATTCTCCCAAGCAAAGAGTGTCCAAGGCCATCTGATTGCTACAAGTTTGAGCTGCCCCTCTACCACCCAGAGGCATGGTAATGACCTCCCTCATGGTCGGCATTCTGAGCAGCTCCACACAAGTTCTCTTTAAGGCCTTTAAGGCCTCCCTACTGAGATTTCAATTGATGATTTTTAATCAGGATTTGGCTGACTCTCCAAAACAAACAGAAGCTACCATCACTTCCTATTAGGACACTAAATAAGTATTGCACAGAAAGGGGATGATTCATAAGCTTGTTCCTGAATTGCATTTGAATTGAGGACCTAGGCATGAGAGACCCTATTGGACCTAGAAACAAGGGATACTGTCTTCTCCATGATAAGCCTCCCAAGTGGCTCAGATTGAAATGGAGTGAATTTCTATAACTCTGATGCTGTATAGCTTAGTTATAATGGGGGACTGATTCCCCATTGGAGCTAAGAAGAAAAAAAATACTGATTACATTGACATACCCTCTAATTAAGCTAATAACTCAGTCATCTGAACATTATTCTGTTCATTTACGACTACTTACTATATGCCTGGCATGTAGTGGTTACTTAAATAAATGCCTGTTCAACTGAATTATTTAGTTTGCATATAAATGACTTTGCTAACCTAACTGCAGAACCATCTTCATTTCCCTGGATATGTGTTGATGATTTCATATTAAGACAAAAAAGTACTGATGTACTCAGTACAAGAGAGGGAACAATATAATGAAACTAGATATAGTAGAGGAATCTAGTGGGCTGACCACAAAGAAGGCTGGATTTGGAATCAGGAAGCCCCAAGTCTGAATTCTCACTTAGTCAACCATTAGCCATGTGACTGTAAACAAGTCATTAAACTTTCTCAGGTTCAGTTTCCTCATCTGCATTATGGGAATAATAATAGCACCTATCTCAGAGGGGTATCCTATGGTTCAAATGAGATCATACATGTGTAGTGCTTTGCAAACTCTAAAGTTCTCTATGAATGTTTATTGTTATTATTATTGTTGTTATTATTTAGTGGAAAGAACATTGGACCTGGAGTCAGGAGGGATCTAGGTTCAAATATTGATTCTGACACTTACTTGTTGGGGAGACCTAACTTCAGCTTCCTTTTTTGTAAAGTGAGACTAGGGATACAAACCAGTTTTTTTTAAAGGGCAGAGATCTAATCTAAACCAATCTTCTTAAGGGCAGGGATCTAATATCACAAAAGGTGGAGAGAAAAGAAGGAAAGAAAACAGAAGAAAAGTTCTCCTTGTATCAACTGCCCAAGGATTATGTGGTCCTGAGTGTGTCCCTCTAGGACAGATTTCTGCTCCACACTCCCTGCCTTCTACACCCCTTGGTTCCTTGTTCTGCTAAGTGAATGTGACTTTCTCCCACAAGATCTATTGGTCCTCTGCATTCTGGTTTGCCTCCCAGAAAATAAACATCGCTTACCCAGAAGCAGGCAGACCATATATAGACAGTGTTGTTAACAAGGTTTATTTGCAAAGGAGGCAAAACAGAGAAGGAGGCATTTGTCAATTTAGATGCTTCTGCACAGATTCTGCACGATGACGTCAGATAAATGATAATTCAGATCTTATGAACGAAGGCATGGATTGTAGGGCAAGGGAATAAACATTTTATATAGGGCCTATTACATTCCAGGCACTGTGCTAAGCACGTAACAAAAATCTCATTTAATCTTTATCACAACCTTGCAAAGTAGATGCTATTATAATCTTCATTTTACAGTTGAGGAAACTGAGTCAAACAAAAGTTAGCCCTTGCCCAGTATCACACAAGTACATATCTGAGGCTGCATTTGGCCTCAGGCAGGAGGAGATTTGGCAGCTTACTGGCTATGTGATGACTGAACAAGAAAGAGCCAGAAAGTCTGCTGAAGGCTGAGAGAATCAGTAGTTAGCATCCTAAGATGAGGTGTGGTTACTAGTGATGACCCTGATAATTGTACCTTATTATCTAAATTACAATTCTTGGCCAAACAAGATGCTGTACCTTATACAGAGGAGGGGATGAATAAATACTTGTTCAGTGTAATGAGTTCTTTTTTTGCAGACTGAAATTTCACCATGAAAGGGAGGTAAGAGTAAGAAAGTATCCCTGACTTTCACGGGGGACAGTCACCTCTCCTTGCTTAAAGATTTTACAGCACTTTACCTGGGTATCTCCTTTGCACTCGTGTTTTGTGTATGCATCTGCTTCTTGATTCCATTGTGAGTTACTTGAGAGCAGACTCTATGCTATATTTATTTTTGTATCCCCAGGGTCCAGAAAACCGTAGATGCCTCATAATTGTTTATTGAAAATGTGTTTTGAGAAAGAATTAGGTATAATAACTCCCAATTAGATTCTATTCTGATGTTTATAATGAATTGCTTTCCTTATAAGGGCTTTGTGAAGTGGTTAGTCCAGATTAAGATAATTTCTGTTGTTGTTTCATAAGAAAAGGAAGGTGAAGCTCAGAAAGGCATTTGCCCAGGATTTTATAGTTAAGAGATGTCAGATCAGGATCTCAAACACAGATCTTTTAAAGCCAAAGTCCATTAGTCTTGTCTTTCTACTGTTTTTCCATCTCACTGCCTTTCCTATAGGGAATGCTAGAAGATAGATGAAGAAGTATTAATATTCTTTCTTCTAATGAAGGACAAGAGCACTGTTTACAAATCAAAAAGGAGACAGAAGGTTGTGGATATTAATCTGAACACTGGGTCTTTACAATTACCTACTCCTACATTAGGCAAAAGTCTGTATTTGTGATAAATACAGCAAATTAAAAAAAGCTCTAAGCAAGTCAAAACCTATCTACCAATCTGTGAAATAGGTAAAAGTTACACAGAACAGGGTATGAGAGAAGATATAGATTAGCTGTAAGAGAATTTGAAGCCAAAAGACTGGATCTAGTACAAGTTGTTTATCCTCTTGGAATTGCTATTTCTTTATATTAAAAAAAAAAAAACCTTAGGGGTGGCTAGGTGGCGAAGTGAGTAAAGCGCTGGCCCTGGAGTCGGGAGGACCCGAGTTCGGTTCCAGCCTGAGACACTTAACACCCACACAAAAATACTAGCCATGTAACCTTGGGCAAGTTACTTAACCCCTAATTGCCCTCAAAAAGGCAAAAAAAACCTTAATACCAAGAAGTGATATGAAAGAATCACTGAGGACCTATCTGACAGCAAAGGAAATGGTCTAGTGAGAGTTAGAGACAGACATTAGAACAGACTGCAATAATATCCAAGGACCAAAGGAAGGCCTTCAATAATGTAGGTAAGTCTATCATGGGAAGATTTTGAAGAGACATTGATCAGAATTGCAAAGGATGAATAAGCATAGATAGGTTGAGACTTCTGCTGGTTAAGGGAAGAGTCATGATGATGGCATGAGTCACACTGAAGAGAAGGAAGAACATTGGCCCAAATATAGCACAAAAGTTTCATGAGAAACGATGAGCAGGCTAATTTCAGAAAAGCCTGGAAAGATATATATGAATTAATGAAAGGTGAAATGAGCAGAACCAGTACAACTGTGTACAGTGGGACACAGTAACAGCAACATTGTGTGATGATCGATTATGAATGACTTAGCTGTTCTCAGCAATACAATGATCTAAGACAGTTCCAAAGGATTCATGATAAAAAAAAGTGCTATCCACCTTCAAAGAAAGAACTGATGGATATTAAAGCATATCATTTTTGCTTTATTTTTGTGGGTTTTTTTTTGGTCTGTTTCTTCTTTGACAACATGACTAACATGGAGGTCAGAAGAAGAGATACAAGAACACTCTTAAGGTCTTTCTGAAGAACTTTGGCATTGATTGTGTGGCATGGAAGACACTGGCAAAGAATCACCCAGTATGGAGAACCGACATCAAAGAAAGTACTGTGCTCTATGACCAAAGTAGAGTTGAAGTGGCTCACTAGAAATGTGAGATGCTCCAATTTAGAGAATTCATTCCAAATGTTAACACAGACTATTTGTGCCTGATCTGTGGTAGACCATTCTGAGCTCGTATGGTCTGATCAGCCACAGTCAGACGCATTGTGACTTGGTTCTAACAGAGTGAGGTCATTTTGGTCCTCTTTGAGAATGAAGGACAACAACCAATATGGTTATATGGTCTGCTTGATTGGACAGATAAAACCTATGTCAAATTGCATACTGTCTTAGGGAGGGTAGAAATAACGGAGGAAGAGAGAAAATTTAGGAGTAAAAAAAATGTGTTTTAAAAATTGTCTTCACATATAACAGGGGAAAATAAAATACTATTTAAAATCTTTTAACAAATGAATACATATATATGTCACTGGTAAAAAGTTACTGGTAAAGTTACTGGTAAATATGCATAACACAGGTAGAAATGTAGACCTTGACTCCTTAACCTACATTTTGTTCTTGTCCTAGATTGACATTTACATGCCAGCCAAAGACTTGTCTTGAAGAGCCTTATCATCCTAGGCCCCACATAGTTCTTGTGTATGCACATGTGTGTGTTTAAGTAGCCCCTGAAATAGGTGTTTAGGCACAGACACACAATTAGGGTTTAACAGGCTCTAAAATGGAATTTCAGATCTCAAATCAGATAATTTCCTGAGACCAAAGATCTCAAACCTGCAACTGGGAAAGTCATCAAAAAATAGGTTCAATTTTAGCTTGGTGCATTTTATTCACTTTTGTAGGATTTCTGGATAAATGTAGTTGCTCATAGCACTGTTTATACATTAAAAGAGTCACTCTGACCCTGTCATGAAGAGGCTTTTAAGTCATTCCATACCTGTAAGTTGCAAATAGTAGCTGGTTCTAGAAAGTCTAGATAAGTGAAAACTCCAAAATAATAGCATAAATTAGTGGTTATGAGATAAGAGAAATTCATATTTGATATGACATAACCAAAAATAAAAGAAACGTAGCATTTAGTAAAAAGCAGAATAATGGAAGCAGCATAGGAAATGGGCAACATGAGGGGTATAAATTATCCTGGGAACTTGTGCCCTAGATACATAGGATCCTTTGATATGTTCTTGTTCTTGTCCATGACAATTCTTGTCCTATAAATTCTCATAGAGTCCCTCTCTTCCTTTAAGATACAAGTCAAGCACCATCTTCTATATGAAACCTTACCTGAACTCCCTAACTCTTAGTAGCTTCCCAAGTTATCTTGTATTAAACTACTTTATAATTTGCATTTACTTAATTTTTTTTCTGTATACATGTACTCACTGACCCCTCCACTAAAATTTAAGTTCCTTGAAAAGAGGGACTGTTTTATTTTTTTTACCTGCAACCCCAATGTTTAATACAATGTCTGCCATTTAGTAGGCTTTTACTAAATAATTGTCTACTAGGTCCATATGACCAGAGAGAGACAAGCACATCAAAGAATGAATCTTCTGAGATTCATTGAAAGACCAAGTTCCTGAATACCTCACTGGAGCCTGGGTAGCTTGGTACTACTGACCATACACAGGAACCTGAGAATTATTCAGAGGTAGTATAGCAAAGAAAAGCAAACATTTTTTCTTGAAGAAAGGATGGGAAAGGCCAAAATGGAAGAAGGCCAAAGGATTCAGAGAAAAAGGAACATTATAAGAGTTAAAAGAAAGCACTAAGATAGATATCTCTGCAGGGTTCCCCCTTCTGTGGATGATGGTGCTAAAATGTGATATCACAAAAATACAAAATGTAAAAAAACACAATCATTGTCTCTCCTCAAGGGGTCTAGAGAAGAGATTATGATTATTATTTTAATTTTTAATCTACAACACCTGAGCAAAATGAATTGCCAAATCTGATGTTGGGCTAGTCTGTATTTCAATTTTCTCATAAATCAATAAAGTAATCTTTGAAAGCTTTTAGACTAATTAAACTATCCAAAATGGAATGCCAAGTTAACTGCATGAGTTAACACTATTTATTCAGCTAAGCACTTATGAATGCCAATTTGGACACTTTTTGAATATAAGAATTATTTGGGCGTTGGGGGATGGAGAGGGAGTGAGTACCTTCCCTCACAGGAAGCTCAATTTGAATTCACATAGATTCTCCCCAGTGAAACAACTGTTCCAAATTAATTTTATCTTTATCAGCAGGAAGGAAACAGATTTGATGCTGATATAATTAAATGAATTTGCTTTCCTTCCCCTTGAAATGTCGTATTTCCTATTCAATGTCTGCCACTGAATATGCTTATCCTTTTTAGTATATTAGAATATCCTAGAATGGTAAAGCTGAAAAGAATCTTGGAACCCAGTATGTTAAAGCTCTAAGGGTCCACAGAATACAGAACATTAAAAGTAGACAAGATGCTAGAGTACAACATGTTACAGCTCTAAGGGGTCATGGAAAATAGACAGATGTGGAAGGAATATTAGTATGTCAGAGACAGAGAGGGACCACAGAACATAGAGTATTAGAAATAGAAGTAATGTTAAAACATGGACTGTTAGAGGTAGAAGGGGCCGTAGAACATGGAAGGGGCTTTGAAAACAGCACATACAAAAGAACAGAATGTGAGAGACAGAAAGGACCTTAGAGATCCTCTAATCCATTCGTCCCATTTTAGAGACAAGGAAATTGAGATCCAGGAAGTAACAACTTGAACAAGGTTACATACACAGTTAGTGGCAGATCCAGGCTCTTTGCCATGCTGGGAGGTAGTATGCTAAAGTTCAAAGGACAGTGGATTTGCTACCAGAGGGCCCAGGTTCAAAATCTACCTTTGCCAGTTATTACCTGCATGTCTTTGGGCAAGTTAATTAATTTTTCTGGATCTCCTTTTCCTCATCTATAAAATGGGGCTCTAGCTGGGCTCAGGTGTTCCTATCAGTTGTAAATCTCTGATCCTATGAATACAGTTTTCCTGATTTGTAGACTAGTGCTTTTCTTCCTACTATATTATTCTACTTATTGAGTGTTTATTGCTGTGAAATGTACTACTTATACAGATAGACAGTGGTGTGTATGTGTGTGTGTGTGTGTGTGTGTGTGTAGATAACATACATTGAGGAAGTCTAACACTGTCATACCATCACTCATGCATTTATTCTTTAAAGTTATCACAAAAATGCAGATTTCAATCCATTTGAACAGCAGTACCAGGGATAAGATGTAAACAGAGACTTTTATGTATATTAGTGAAGTTTCGTATGCCATCCAACTTGCTAAACTTGTCCAAATGGTCTGGGTTAGAACATGAATTAAACAAAGGGCAGAGATAATTGGCAATGAAGCCAGCCTAGGGGAGAGACGTGGTTGCCTGCTACAAGGATCTGTGGGAGGTCATGCTTTATTTACTATCCATACTGAAAAGTCTCTTCATCTGAAAGAAAGGAATAGCACACCCAGGGAAATTTACAGCTACCATTAAGCATGGAACTGAGGAGGGAAGGGGAGAAGGAGAATTAAATTCCACCAAGGGGATTCAAAGTGAAGGATGAAGAGGAGAGGCAACTTGTAACATAACACATCCATGGAAAATAACCTGAAATGGATATCCAGCAGATGGGAGAAATCTAGGAAGCACATATGCTGAAAGACAACCATGAATGATGCTCAGGCAGCAAATTGCTGTGGGGTTTGCAACCTAACTCAGATTGAATGAAAAGCCAATACTTTATATTAGGGCTACATTCAAAGACTCAGGCTAGGAAGATGAAGGACCAGGGATCTTCTGGTGAAGTGTGTGTCAGAAATACCAAGTCTATTTGATATTCCAAGCCATTAATGGGGAGAAGACACAAACACAAATATACAATAAATTTAAAGCAACACACATTTGAATTCATAGATCTAAGAATAACAATAATAACTCATATTCAAGAGAAATTTATGTTTTAAAACTCTTTCCCCTTTTACAACCCTGTGAGATCTATATACAAAGATTATTGTCCCTGTTTTATAGCTGATGTAACTGAGGCTGGTTATTATATTGTTAACTAGCCATTATATCCCAAGTAGAAGAAGCAATAAGAAAATAGCTTTACTTGGAATTAGGTTTAGGTAAACTTAATATATTTCACTGATCAGGTTAATCACTATTCTTATTAAACATTTTTCTTCACCTAATTAGGAAGTCTAATATTCAAAAGAGGCAGCCAGGTAGCACAGAAGGTAGCCTTCCAGGTCTGAAGTCAGGAAGATTCATCTTCATGAGTTCAAATTTGACACTTACTAGCTGTGTGACCCTGGGCAAGTCATTTAGCCCTGTTTCCCTGTTTCCTCTTCTGTAAAATGAGCCAGAGAAAGGAATGGCAGATCACTGCAGTATCTTTGCCAAGAAAACCCTAAATGGGGTCACAAACATGACTGAACAACAACAACAACAATAAACGGGAGCATGAAAAGTCAGATACAATTGAAATGATTGAAAAAGCAAACAGCTGAGACTCAGATTAAGTGACCTGCTCATGATATTATTGGCTGGAAAGTAGGAGAATGAGAACTCAAACCATCGCTCACATAGACATAAAAATGTGTTAGGACAATTCAGATTTTAATAAATTGAAGTAAGATTATTAGGAAAAACTTGCACAAAGTCCATTCATAGCTTTTGACTCCAAATTTACCGTTTTCTCCAGTTTACCAATACTGTCTCTGGAATCATAAGATAGGCTCATTGACAAAACAATGTTGTTGGTCAGTCGTTTGGGTCATGTCCAACTCTTCATGACCCCATTTAGGATTTTGTTGGCACAAATACTGGAATGGTTTGCCATTTCCTTATCCAGACTAGACAACAGAGAAGATGATTCTGAGTTCAGAGAAGAATAACCATCTGACTCCAGGAGAAAAGGGATTGCTTTATAAAATAAAGTTTATCATTTAATTAAGTGATTGAAGCTAAGTTAAATCAATCATTTAAAAGCTAAGAACCCAGTGAAGAGGGGGAAGGAATTTTTAAGTTTACGAAGATGGTTGACACTCACTCATGTTAACAGAAGGAAACAAAAGAATGAACACCATGAGTTAAACAGAAGAGCAAGCTATTTTATGGTGAATTGTTATACTCAGAATAGATGTCGGGATAGGGACTAGACTTGTGATTGCCCTAGAATCAGGAACTCCCAGATGAATAAAACTCCTTGGACAGATACATATCAGGACCTTCTCTATAATTATAGTCTTGGCTTCCTTGGACTCAGAGAAGTTAAGGGACTTGTCTTGGGTCACACTGGTCATAACTAGCATATCAACTTGAACCTAGGTCATCCTGGCCTCCAAGACTTTTATTCAGGACCATATACCAAGTAGATATGAATTAACATGGAAATTGTGACCATTACAGTAAGTAAACAAATAACCAGTTTCCCACTAATCAGAGCTGACCAAAAATTGAATGGGAGACCTTGGGAGGTGCGGTCTTTCCTCACTGGAAATCTTCAAATACAGTATGGATTAGCCACTTTTTAGTCATAGTAGAGAAGGTATTCCTTTACTCATTTGTAAATATAAGTTGGACTAAATGATGCATTTCTCCTCTAAAATTCTGTGATTCTGAGAAAACTCAAGCAGAGGATTCCTTTAGGTATTTCAAACTATTCACCACATAGAAAAAGTGTATACTCTGGGAAATGAGTAGAGTGGAAGGCATCTTCCCTGATTATGGGCTCTACCATACTAAAAGTCTTCACAATGACAATTTAGGCTTTCATGAAGCATCTCCTGGTGATGCCAGAGAGATCTCCATGAGCATGTTATAATCAATCATTTCATCACTTCCCAATTGATAAAGATCGATTGACTGAAAAGGCAAGTTACCATCTTTGTCATTTTAGTCTCCA
Source organism: Petaurus breviceps papuanus (assembly GCF_028583685.1). Lineage (NCBI taxonomy): Eukaryota > Metazoa > Chordata > Mammalia > Diprotodontia > Petauridae > Petaurus > Petaurus breviceps. The sequence goes on from NW_027187352.1 coordinate 16,939,493, forward strand.
CTGTAGACCAGAAATTTCTGTTCTTAGGCACTCAATAATTGAATTTGATTCAGCAAACATTTATTAAGCACCTGCTATGTGCAGGATGTTGTGCTGAGTTTTCAGGATATACAGTCAATGAAAAACTTGTATTATATGTGTACCATGTGCCAGATACTCTGCTAGGTGCTACAGATATAAGTTTAAGGAATGAAAGAATGGATCAAAATTAAACAGTCTCTGCCTTCAAGAAACTTACATAGTTCATATGCATAGTTCATATACATATCACACATTAATTCCGTATTTAAAATCATATATCATATATAAACTAAAATGCTTAAATACCTTAGCTTCTATGATAATAGAACTGAACTTGCTACTGAAAAGGACATTAATTAATAACTCATGTTTACATAGCAATTTTCAGTCTAATGACTTCAAATCTAGTGACCTTTCTATTAGATTGACATTGTCTCTCTAAACAGAAGATAATTGGTACTCTGACTCTGCAATATAATGTTTGGAAAGGCAGCACCATGTAATGAATGGCTCATTGGACCCGATGAAAAGACCTGAGCTCAAAAGGGGTCTCTCTCCTTTGTTATAGTTGTAGTTTGGGGACAATTGGGGAGTCACTTTAACCTCTCCAATCACTTTAACCTCTGAACCATTTTCTTCATCTGTAAAATGGGGATAATGATACTTGAACAACTCACTTCACAGAATATAACAAAAACATTTGTAAGCTGGAGAATGCTAGGGAAAGATTATAGCAGCTTATTTTTACTCACAACTTTTTTTTAAAACATACATTGTCACATTCGTTTCTCCTTAAAACAACCCTGCAAGGTATATATATTCCAGTTACTATGATTATAAGTTAAATGACATGCTTGGGGAACTCTTAGTTGTGCAAAGAAAGCATCATTTGAATTCAGGTTTTTCCTCTTTCTCTGCTCACTAGCCTTTCTTCACAGCTTGCATGCTGCCTCTAAACTTAGTAGGAGTTAATCCCAGAATCTCTAAACTGAAATGAACCTCAGGGGCCATTTAGGTCAACTCATGCCTGGCAAAAAATCTCTTTGACAGCCAACCCAACAAGTGTTTCTTTAGCCTAATTTAGGGCACAGAGAGCCAGAATGTTATAATTTTCTTGGAGTCAGAAGACTTGGGGCACTAACACTGATTTATGTATCCCTGGATAATAATTCAATCAGCAAATAATAATAACACTAGCTAGCATTTAAATGCATTTTAAGGTTTAAAAAGGAATTTATAAAAATTTTCTCATCTTATCTACATGATAACCCTGTAAGATAGTGCTATTAATATTCCCATTTTATAGATGAAAAAATTGAGGCAAATACAGGCTAAGTGAACTGTTCAGAGTAAAAAAAGCAAGTGTCTAAGGCAAGATTTGAACTCTGAACATCCTGAGTCCATGTTCAGCTCTCCATTTACTGTACCACCTACCTGCCTCAAATATCTATTAGATAACCAGTATGCACAAAACACAGGAATTAGGGGAGATGCAAACTATAGTTAAGACAGAATCTCTTACTCCCACAAAGGAAATAGTCTAGTAGCAGGATATGATAGCTATAATGCCCAAGACAACCTAAGCACATTGGAGACATTCAAAACAAATTATCTTGGGAGGTCTAAATGAGATGGCTTTTATTGACTAGGGAATTAAGGAAGACTTCAGGGAGAAGCTGGCAACTGAGTTAGCTTTTAAGAATGAACAGGAATTCATTAGGTAAAGAGGGGGTCTGAGGGATTCCAGGCATCAGTCTCAGGTCAGGTACTAAGAACAAAGGCCGCAGGGAGGGAGAGTGAAGCACATGTGCAAGGAGAAGAGAATACAGTTATTCCTTCTAGATCATGACTTCCCCTACCATAGTTTTGATATAACACAGATTGGCATAAGAAATTAAATGGGGGTTTTGGGAGAGTTTTACAGAAGTTGTAGATGACAAGTGAAGGCCAACAAATGAAACAGAAAAAGTTTAGAAACTCAAGAATGCATAAAATACGTGTATAATATCAGAAAATTTTATTTTTGAATACTGTAAACACCTCATAAAAAGAAAGATAAAAAAATCAGATTTCTTTTCTGGTAAAAAAGAATGATTCAAAAATGTTTTTGTGTATTTTTAAGATAACAGGGGCACTGTGCTCTTAACCCCTGCTATGTTCAAGGGACAACTGTACTCTGGTTCACAGTAGCATAGAGACCATGGAAGATATAACTATATTATGGAATCTTGGGGATAATAGAACATAAGACTGGAAAGTTAGGCTGGTCAAGTAACTTCATTTCTCTGAACTGCAGACTCCTCACATATACCAAATGAGACTTTATACTATACTAAGGTAATAATAATTTAAAAAATAATGACTAACATTTATCTATATAACACATGCTATGTTCTAGATGATGTCCTAAGAAGTGCTTTATAAACATCTCATTCAATCTTCACAGCAACTCTGGGAGCAGGTACTATTATCCCCATTTTACAGATGAGGAAACTGAGGCAAGCAGAGATTAAATGAGTTTTCTAGGCTCCACACAGCTAGTAAGTACCTGAGCCTGGTTCAGGTCTTCTTGGCTCCAGTCCCAGTTATCTAAGTAGTATGGCATCACTTAGCCTCCTCATATTTGCAAATATATAAAAAATGTCGGTAGAAATAGATCTAAATTTCCTATTTGTTGCAGAATCTAGCACAGTGATCTATGCAGAACAAACACGTAATCCATATTTGCCAGTTTTCTTTGTACTGAAATAAAACTAACTGGGAGGGCTTCAATCCACTATTCAGACATCAACAGCAAGAAACCAGTAGGGGGAATTAGTGAGCCAAGCCTGGAGATGTCAGCCAGAGAAAAGCAGGGCTTCCCAGGGCTCATGAGGTACCAAGAATGTTTAAAGCATAGGATCATAGATATACCCATGGAAAAGACCTCAGAGGGGATTTAATCTAGCCTTTTTATTTTACATATGAGGAAACTGAGGCCCAGGAATGATAAATGATTTGCCTAAGGTCCTATAGTTAAGAGTCCATAATGCCCCTTCCCTTCCTATTCCCTTTCCTTATAAAAATGACCATTACCCTCGCTCTATTCTGATACCAGCCATTTAGCTTATAATTCTTTGGAAATTTTCAGTTTTATGAACATTCACAAATTATGTGTGTACATATATAAGTATTAGCAGTTGTACAAGTTTTATCTTTATCTCACAGATAGAGAAACTGAGGCTTAGAAGACACTAAATAGCTTTCCCAAAGTCAGTTAGCAAAGAGCAGAGTGAGGATTTGAATCCAAATCTTCAGAGACCAAGGCTGAAGTCACTCTTCACCAAGTCATGCTGCCCCAGTTAGGTGTTCTTCTTACTTGGAGTTCTCTGGCTTCCTAAAACATGCCACGATTATAGCTAGTACACATACACAGCTATTTCTAGAAACAGGAAGTTTTATAACTGTCAGTATCTGAGTTATATTCTGGAAAAGTATGTGGGAGAGAGAACATGGGATGCATCTTTTCTGAATGAGTTGTTTTAAAGAAAATCTGAGAAAACTCACTAATGAATTTTAGAAATGGAATTTAATGGGGAAGTCAATGGATGCTTTAGGATTATGGACTCTTCATCACAGAATGGCAAAACTGGGAGGGATCTTAGAGATCATGCAGACCTTTACCTTCATTTTACACACAGGGAATGCAGACCTCAGAAAAGTCAAGATATTTGGCCAAAGTTATTCAGCTTTGCATTTGCAGAATCAAGATTAGAATGTGGTTATTCTGACTTGTCCATGAGTGTTCTATCACCCTATCACTGATGCCAATCTGCTTTTAGAGTATAATGTTTATAATATTCTATAATTGTAAGGATTCTATTGTCTTCTAAAGTACTGGGGGATGATATCAAAGTATCTCATTAACTTAAAGAGAAAATATTGTTCTGAGTATTAGCACAGAGCACTTGTAAGCATTTGAGTAACAATTATGCACTACTGTAGTTTGTCTTGGGCATTTGGGTGGTTCAGCAGATAGAGCACTAGGTTGGGAGTCAGGAAGACTCATCTTCCTAAGTTCAAATCTGGCCTGACACTTAATAGCTGGGTGACCCTGGGCAAGTCACTTAACTCTGTTCCTCAGTTCCCAATCTATAAAATGAGCTGAGAAGAAAATGGCAAACCACTCCTGTATTTCTGACAAGGAAAAACCCAAATGGGGTCATAAAGCATCAGACATGACTGAAAAACAACTCAAAAACAATAACAATAACAACAACAATGGTTGCCTTGTCTTACAGAAGATTAATAATGAACTGGAGTCATTTTGATGAGGTGGGAAGAACACAATATAGGAAATCAGGAGACTTGAGTTCTCTATAAATGCTAACTGTGATTATTGTTGTTGTTGTTACTATTATTATTTGTACATATATGAAATATTGGGTTGGGCTTGATGGTCTCTATTATCCTTTCTAACTCTGTAATCTCTGAGTCTGTGGCTGGTTTATAACAATGACACTCTGCATCCCCCATCACTCTTTTAGAAAGGAAGAAGCAATAGGAAATACAGATCATTAAAACTGTGATTTCACATTTGCATATTATTATCCAGTAGTTAGAATTTATATTTGCCCACAGTAGGATATAAATTCCTTAAAGGCAAAGGCTTTATCACTGCTTCCTTAGTATCCCCAACAGATTGTTGCCTGTTCTGAAATGTATAGTCTTAGAGAGTTTCTTGGGGCCCTGAAAGGTTAAATAAATTATGCAGGGTCACATACCCAGCATGTGTCATTTTATGCTTTTAAAAAATGCTTGAATCAAATTGATTTTAGAAGAGGAGAATGGATAAAAGGGAAAAGAAAAAAAAGAATAAAAAAGAAATAGGAATAGAGAAAGAAGGAAGAAATAGGGAATCCCAATGGTAAGAAGAGCTGCAAAAGAGAAGGTTGAACAGTGTCTGTGTGTGTGTGTGTGGGTGTTCAGCATTCTCCTTATGTATGCATAGATTACACAATCTCAGAGCTGGAAGGGACCATGAAGGACATTTAGTCTAATCCATTCAAAACCAATAATCTCTGCTTCAATACCCATAAATTATCATTAAGTCTCTGAATGAAGACAGTATTGGGAAGAGAAGGAGCAATTATCTATTACTTGTCTCCCAGAGGAGCTCTTTCATTATTTAGGCAATTAATTAATACATTTTATCATTTGTTTGTTTTTCTCCTTATAAAAAGTCACAATTTACTTCCATAACTTGTGCCCCTTGTTCTTAGTTCTACCTCTGGAGTAAATTGAAACCAGTTCAAACTTCCTTCTCCATAACTTTTCAGATACTAGAGAAAGTCATCAGATCGTAGAATCTAACAATATGAAGGGACCTTAGAGCTCATAAAATCCTTTCCCTTCCTGACCAAGAATTGTTTCTACACTAACAAAAAGTGAGCATCTGGTCTTTGTTCACTCTAACTCTTCTCTTCTTCAAGTTAAACACACCTAGTTGTTTGGTTTCATGCTTTTGTTTTCTTCCAACCAATCTTTAGTTGGTACGGTATCCAGCTAGGGAACCATGATGGTTGTTTTACTCTGGTCATGCTCCAGTTGGTCATCATCTTTCCTAAAATGTGGTCCTGTACAGTCTGAGAAGTACAGCAGGATCTTTCCTCAAAATCTTGTATGTCTGTTACAAAAACCTAAGACTAACTTTTCTGCTGGTTATGCCATTCTGCTTTTTGATACCGTGTTCTCTGTATTTCAAAACCTATAGCTCTTTCGGCCATGGTTCTGTATCATCCACTCAGTTGGCTCTTACATCTGGGGATGCAGAAGAATGGATAAGTAGAAAAATTCTCCAAACTTAGCTATTTTCTTTGGAATGAATTATGTCTTTTAAAAAATAATATAATCAACATTTCATCTAGAGTTAACATTGAGAGTACCTTATATTCTAACTCTAATTTGAATCACAAAATCTAACTAAAGAGCTAGAGAAGGAAGGGACCTTCAGTCATAAGTCCCAGAGATAAAGGAACCTTTTATTTTTACATAGCAAACTATCAGTTACATATGTATGTATCTACGTATCTGATCTATCTATCTATCTATCTATCTATCTATCTATCTATCTATCTATCTATCTATCTATCTATCTATCTATCTATCTGTCTGTCTATCTATCTAATTTGTCTACCCATCTATGTATGTATCTATCCATCCATGTGTTTATGTATGTATATATCTACCAATTGTATTTATTTACCAATCCATGTATGTGTATGCATGCATATATATATATATATATATATATATATATATATATATATGTCAAGCATGGGCCTACTTATTTGACCATTGTGTCCCCCAATAGACTATACTTTTGAGCATAGGATTGCATCTTGTCTTGTTTTATACTCCTAGCTCTTAATATAATGCCTGACACATAGTAGGCATTTAACAAATGCTTACTGATTGACTGGATTAAATAGTTCCTAAGTGGCAAGCATTGTGGCAGTCACAGGGGACACAAAGACCAAAAAGAAAATAGTGTCTGCCCTCAAAAAACTTAGATTCCATCGGTAGGAGGTATACACAAATATAAGAACACAGAGACTAGTTACAAAATGAGGGGAGTCACACAATTAAATCTGTTCTTAAGGAAAATCACTTTGGGAACTGCATAAAGAATAGATTGAAAAGAGAGAATTGAAGCAAGTTGAAACAAGAAGACCTCAGATAAGTAAACTCTATTCAGGAGAGGGTAAAGGAATTGCTTAGAATCACACAGGTAGTAAAAAAAATCTATCTAAAATCTTAAACCCAGGTCTTCTGACTCCCAATTTTGCACTAATCAACTAATCTAATATGGTGTGTCCACTTTGCACAAGTAGAAATAGAAGCACAGAGATTAGGAACCAATCAGTACATCAGCACGCATTTATAGATATAAATATTTAATTTAAAAATTATTATTAATTTAATTTATTTATATTTTATTCATTATTCATTATATTTTATTTATTTTTATTATTAATTAAAAACATTTAAAAATCTAATATATGCCATGAAGGGGGCTTAGAACTGTGGATACAAAGGAAAAAGAATTGAAACAATTACAATTTCCAAGAACCTTACTGGAGAGGTAAACCATGTACACAGATAGGCATTAATATAAAATTGCTATGAGGTCATTTTCCTTGGAAAATCTAAAAAATATAGAGTATCATAGAATATAGAAATTGCCATAACCTTAGAGATTATCTGCTCCATTCTTCTTCATTTCACAGAGAAGGAAGCTGGGTCACACAGATGGGAAAGAATTTCCTCAAGGTCATTACTATCTTTCTATCTCACTTCTTTTTCTTTTGTCTTTATTAATTTGTTTGTTTACTTTTAGTTTACAAGATTCAGTTCCACATTCCCTTGAGTTTCAAATTTTCTTACTGTCCCTCTCTCCCCCTGCTCTTCCCCCACCCCATGGTGGCATGCAGTCAACTATAGGATCTGCAAATACTTTCACATTCAACATTAGTCAGGTTGTGAAGAAAGATTGTAACTGATGGGATGAACAATGGGAAAGAAGAAGCAAAACCAAGCAAGAAAAAGAAAGAGAGCAGGTAGTTTGCTTCACTGCATTCAAACTCTGTTCTCTCTAGTTCTTTCTCTGAATGTAGACATCTTTTTTCCATCATGAGTCTTTCGGAGTTATCTTATGGCCTTACATTGTTGAGAAGGGTACAGTCATTACACATGTGATGTGTCTGTAATTGTGTACAGATTTCTCCTGGTTCTGATCTTCTCACTAAGCATCAGTTTGTATAAGTCTCTCCAGGTAAATATGAAGCCTGTCTGCTCCTCATTTCTTATAGCACAATAATATTCCATTACATTCATATACCACCTCTACCTCACTTGTGTCACTTTTTACATCCTCTACAATCCTTTAGTATTTTTTAATGTTTGCCTTGTCTTCAAAATCTGATTTTAGGCTTCTAGAAGGTAGGGGGCAAAAATCATTCAAATTTATGCCTGTTCTTCCCAAAGGCAGGGCCTTGAACTCTGCCTTGTATACAGCAAGTGCTTAAAAATGCTGGTTGAATTAGCATGATGCATTTCAATGTAATTTTTTCATAACAAAAACATTCTCAGGATTATAATAACCTTATAGCAACACAGAGGATTATTTGTGTATGTCTGTCTATGTATACTAGTATATATTTAAGACAAACTCGGTGTCTGGCTAACTCATATTTATGTGTCAGCCAACAAACACTTACTGAGCTCAATCTATGTTCCGGGCACTGTGTCAGTCAATAAATCAGTCTCTCAATAATGCTTATTAAGCACCCACTATGTGCCAGTTCCTCGAAGTGCAGGGGACACAAAGAAAAGTAAAAACAGTTCCTGTTTTCAGGGAGCTCACATTCTTATGTGGGAGGAGAGATCATAAACAAACAACTCTGTGACCCATGGAGGAAACAGCATAGGGAGAAATCAAGAGCACCTTTCAAGTTCAGACCACTATTCCTCTCCATTCCCCCTTTCCCCTCCAATGTTAAATTAAAAGCATGGTCAGAAAGCAGAACATTAACACATTTTCTCAATATACATTTATATTTTATATTTATTATATTTTATTTATTTTTATTAATTTTATTATTGATTAAAATTTTTTTGAATGCTGTAATGAATGGCAGCTAATTTTCATCCTAACTCTCCTTCCCCCATACACACTAACATAGGAGCTTCATTCATCAATCCTCACAGTTAAGAAAGAAAATCCCAAATAGCTGTGTGCTGCGACTATCACTAAAGGGACAAATCTCCCTTTGACCTTCCATCCAGTGATCTGACCTTTTTTTTTACTGCAACCTCCTATTCCAAATATTTTTTGTTTCAAGAAATCATCACTGCAAAGGGTGAAGGATCAGAAAAATCAGGTTTAGAAAATATAGGTAACACAAAGGATGTGGGGGAAAATCCATGACTCTTTTATACGGACGAGAGTTTTTATCAATCTAATGATCATAGATTTAAAGTTGGAAAGAGACAGAAGGGCCATAGAGAACCATACCTTCACTTTACAGATGAAAAAACTGAGATTTGGAGAAGTAAGCCAATTAAGAGGCAGCTAAATAGTACAATGAATAGAAACATGAACCTGGAATAAGGAAGATCAGTAGTTCAAATCTAGCCTCTAATGACTGCTAGCTGCATGGCCCTGGGAAAATCACTTGACATCTTCTCCTCAGCTTCTTCTTCAATAAAATAGAGATAATAAAAGCCCCTATCTTCCAGGGATGTTGTGAAGATGAAATGAGACACCATTTATAAAGTGTCTTACACATCTTAAAGAATTATATAAATGGTAACTAGTATAAATACTAGGTATTGATCAGAGCAGCTAGGTCACAAAGTCAATAGTGTACTGGGCTTGGAATCAAGAAGACTCATTTTCCTGGGTTCAAATTTGGCCTCAGAGACTTACTAGCTGTGCAACCCTGGGCAAGTCACTTAACCCTGTTTGCCTTAGTTTCCTCATCTGTAAAATAACCTGGAAAAGGAGTGAACCACTCCAGTATCTTTGCCAAGAATACCCCAAAATGGGGCCATGAAGAGTCACATATGACTTAAACAACACAGCAACAACAACAACAAATGGTGTTGACTACAGTCATAAAGCTAATAAATGTCAGAAGCAGCATTTGAACTCACTTCTTCCTCTCTCCGGATCGAGAATTCTATTCACTATACCATACTGCCTCTTAAATATGGGCAATCTAATGCTGTGTTTCTCAGATGCTGTAAGGAGGGAAGAAGCATATGTCCATGAACTTCTCACCTTAAATGGTTGTCTTTGGGTCTGTCTTGCATTGTGACCAGACATAACAGCTGCAAGACCTTACAACTTCAAAATTCCAGCAATCCCTGGAGCAGGCCATCTGCTTGCACATAACTGGGAGTGAAATGGAGTCATTTCTTGGTTGTGCTAAATGCTACCCTGCCCTGTCTCTTATGAGGTCCAAGTGAAAGTGCACATCTGAAAACCACCCCCAAATCACTTTAATAGCTGTGGTTTCCTAAAAATAGAAAGCCAGATGTCTACTCCACAATAAATACCAATCGGCAGCTCACAAGGGGAGAATTCAAGTCCAGAACATTCATTAAGTCTTATGTTTGGCATGGCCTCTTTCCTCCTGGACTTATCGAAGATGTCCTCATTTTTAGAAATGTTGGGGAAGTTTTAGGTCCAGTTCTGGCAACATGCTTATAGCATTCTAATTACATATACATTTGAAAGTCAATTTCTTCTGCATTTGTTTTCATGTGTAAAGGAGAAAGAAAATGAGAATTTATCAGAATAAGGAAAAAATATAATATGGTAGAGTGGAAAGAAAACTGGACTGAGGAGACAAGGCTTTTAGTTCAAGGGCTGTATTTATTAGAGCTGTGTGACCTTGAAGAAGTTATTTTTACCTCTCTGAGCCTCAATTTCATCATCTATAAAATAAGAGGGTTGGATTAAGTGATCTCTAAAGTCTATGTCAGCTCATTGTAAGATTCATTTGTTCTAAGATGAACCTTTTATTGCACAGCTCAGATAGTAAGAGAAAGTAGATAGAATTGGTGGTTTGGGAGAAACAGGAAACCTTTCCTGTTCTAAAACATTCACCATTTGAAGATGCCAGCAGTCATGCTCTTAAAATTCCTTGGATTAAGGAGTATTAATAAAAGATGTCAACCTAAACTATTATTAGCATATACCTCAGTGTGATTATGAGCAAGTTTATCAGAACCTTGACACCTGACAGCTGGGATGAGTAGCTCCCAGTAGAAATAGGCAAGCAACATTGATTTGGATTGGCATTTGAGGAAAGTAGAAAGAGTTATCAAGAACCAGCAGGCCAGGGTACGATAGTGATACGAGAAACTCTGGGAGACTGCTGGGAATATGCCAAGAATGACTGGAGAGGTGGGAAACAGATTGGAAACACCTAAGACATGTATTTGCCAATTTCATTTATTCACTTAAGAAACAATGATTAAGCATCTACTTATACAGAGTACTGTGTTAGGTACTAGGAAAGAAATACTGTTCAGATAAGTTGGGGTCACTGTCTTTACAGAACTTATAGTCTGGTAGGAAGGATGGCATGAACATAAATAATTATAATATGCTCTTGCATTAGAGAAAAGTGCAAAAGAGTTGAAAGGAAAGGACTCCTCTAATAGCTTTGCTTACTACCAACCTATCAACAGACAGTAAGTAGGATAGAGTCATAGAATCATAGAGTATTAGAACTGAAATAGATAGCAGTCATCATCTACTCCAAATTTTCTCATTTTTTTATAGGCAGGGAAACTGAGGTGAAGTTATATGTTCAAGGTGATACAAATATCCAGTTAAAGAGAAGTAAAGCTGCTCTGTTAATAAGGTGCTTAGGCCACTGCAGAATGCTGAAAGATGTAGCTGAAAGACCTTGGCCAACTGCCTTCTGTATCTGTGAGGAAGAACCATTTTGAGCTGAGTAAAGAAAAATTCTCCAATGAAACAGAAGGTAAATGAAATATAAGATCATTTTCAATATTTTCTAAAATGTAAAAGTATAACCCTTTGTATTAAGCCTCCTTCTCTGGTGTACCACTATGGCATAGAGATGACTCTAGGTTCTAGAATATCTCACAGTGAGATATTCTTTCTACTGGAAAGAATTTTGTTAGGTGACTGATGACTGTTGTATGATAAGCAAAGGCTCATCAATAGTTCTTGCTGCTATGTGATGATTGTTCTGTCATAGCAAGAGAGAGGCAGTGTGGTATAGTGGGGAGACTACTAGACTTGGAGTCAGAAGGACCTTGGTTCTAATCCCAGACATCTGCTAGCTGTGTGACCCTAAGCAAATCACTTAATATCTGTGCATTAATTTATTCATTTTTTAAAATGAAAAGAGTTGAACTCAATGATCTCAAAGGTCTCTTTTAGTTTGAAATTTGTAATTCAAAAATTCAGTTTCCTGTCCAATCATCTTTTTATCATACTATGTTGTGGAAATTTTTGTTTTTTCCACAAATTAAAAATAAAGTGAATTAAAAAAATTAAAAATAGCAAAAAAAATCTACAAGCCTATGATCCCATGAAGGATAAACAACATTTTCACAAAGACCACTGTTCCTTGAGTTCAGTAAAACTAAGGATAAAGGTCTTATCAAGATCTTTTTAGAGAAATTTTCACCACCAACTTAAAAGCACATCAAACATTCATGGCAAATGAGAACAATTAGAGAACAGGATGAAGGTGACCTCCATTGGCATTGTTCTCTTCTGAGCTATGCTGATTCTGTTGGTACACATTTGTTGCCCTCATATATAACCCAGAGCCCGGGGTTTAGAAAGAAATGCAAATTTTATTCACAGGATATACAACTATACTATCAAACTATTCTGTTTCTTGTCTGAGAATAAAACATGCCACCTCAGCAGAACCTTGAAAAGCAAAACAGGTTATCAAAAGCTCCAATGTTTAAAAAGAAACACTGGAGGAAGGGAAAAGTTATTTGTTAGGAAGGAAAGGTGGGGAGAAGAAAAGAGGAAGTGAACAAGCATTTACTATGTACCTATTACATGCCAGACTCTGTGTTAAATTCTCTATAGAGATGATCACTTTTGATCCTCACAACCCTGGAAGGTAGATGCTATTATGATTCCCATTTTCTGCCAAAGGAAACCAAGGCAGACTTATTCAGGGTCCCACAAGTAGGGTCTGAGGCTGGATTTGAACTCAGTTCTTCCTGAGCTCAGGCCCAGTGCTCTATCCACTGTGCCATCTAGTCACCTATATTTAGGAAATAATTGCTATACTTAAATTTGCATACTTGTAGGGTCAGAGCAATTATATGGAAAGGCTGAAAGTTGAAGAGAGAACAGAGAGGATAGTGGGGACAGTCTCAAAAATATGAGAGAGAAGGCAATCAGTGGTATATGTGGAAAAGTTACCTTTAGCAAGTAGAAACAGCTGTTGTTTGATAAAGGAGGGAACGCTTAATTCTTCATTTTTGGGGGTGGGGAGTAGATGCTTGAAACACAGCTATGTAAAAGGGTTTGGTGGGGATGTTTCAGTTTAAACTTATCACAAAGATCAGTAGTAGCAGTAGTAGCAGCAGCAGAAAAACCAAATTAGAATTTTATATTACTTTAAGATTCATAAAATACTATATAAATATTATCTCATTTTATCCTTACTACAACTTTAGGAGGTAGGCATAATTATTATCCCCATTTTATAGATGAGGAAACTGAGGCAGACAAAGGTCAAGTGACTTGCCCATAGTCAGAAAGCTAGTATATGTCTGAGGATAGATTTGAACTCTGAACTTAACTGATTCTCTGTAATGGCAAGCAAAGCAATACTTTGCTGCTTGTTTCAGCCATTCAAGTGCCTTTGATTGTATTGTCTTTATGGAAACAGTATAGTTATTCTGCCCTTAATAGACCTAAGGGAGTTTGGAGACCTTCTGTGCCCTTAATAGGCCTGTTCACATGGAGACCAGGGTGGGAGGAGCTTGTTGGGAGAGCAGAACAGGAAGGAGCAGAGAGAGAAAAGGTGGAGCACGCCCTGGGACCAAGCAGAACTGAGAGGGAGAATGCTTGTGATGTCGGCACTGTGTCTGTCTGTTCTGTCTGTGTTGATGTTACTTTGTCAGAATGAAGCATTCTGTCTGTTGAAAGAGGACTTTACTGCTGTTTACAGAAGTCCAGAGAGGGCTTTACTGCTGATACAGAAGCCCTGAAAGAGGGCATTAGTGATCAAGCCAACATTCAAATGCCATGTTGACTTGCTCAGGGTCACAGAGTCAAGTAGTGGTTTGGTCAAGACTGGGACTCAAAAATTTAAAAATGTAAAATAAAAACAGTTTTGAAAAACACTTGGCCAATTTCAAGTACCTGCTAACATTGGAGCAATTAATGATAAAAATGGACATTTGAAAATCTTTATCTTTCAAAATCATCCTAGAAAAAAAAGTGTATTGTGTTTCATTGTTTCAACTTACAGGCATCAAGCTTGAACTGCCAAGTTCAAATTGAGATCAGTTTCTCTAGGGTTCAACTTAATAAAGCTACCAGTCAACTAGAATTTAGCCATAATTAATTTATATGTGAAAACAATGTTTCTGGACATCAACATATGTTAGTTTGGGACTTGATCAGTTCTGACTGATCAAAGATGGAATGGTCCTGTCAATGTCTTATTTTAGGCACTACTGACAAATCAAAATGGCTCAATTAAGTGTCAGTCATTGCCACCGGCCAAACTCAGTTAAAAAACCATTAATCAAGAATGTATTGTATATGAATCCTGTGTTAGATGCTGAAATTGTCAACAATATTAGGTTATAAAAATAATAAAAAACCATAAGTGTTATTATATATAGTATTTCCTGATAAAGAGGGAATCTCTGAAAGTTAGTTTTGATATGATGCCTATTATACCAGTAATATAATTAATGATGGAAATAGCAATAATAGTTATAATTTATGACAATTCTTATAATCATATTGATACCACACAAACTAAGAGTGATAACTAAAAACTTTTGGTTGTTTCTGTGAGTTAGGAACTTCAGAACAAAGTAGTCTTCTTGGCTTCATTTCTATTCAACCTCTACCCCAACTCTTATATTCAGATTTCTTTCACATTCTTTTCAGTTTTCCTTTTATGTGTTTTCTTCTCTCACTAGAATCTGAGCCAAGGAAAGTCTTTCCTCTTGCTGTATTTGTATTTCTGAGACTTAACACAGTGCCTGGCACAAAGTAATTGCTTCATAAATGCTTGTTGACTTGCTGACTGACTAGAGGCTTTTGAGGAGGAGGATATGAAGAAACTAAGAGTCAAAAATAATATGGTGTAATACAGGGGAGAAGAGGAGTCACAGGACCTTGGTTCAAATCTAAGTTGTGACACTTATTCCCTATATAAACATGGACAAGTCACTTAAACTTTTTGCATCTCAGGTCCCAAATCTCTACAATGAAAGGATGGCACCGGGAAGAAGAGTCTAAACTATTTTGTTTGTATGCCCACATAAACAAAAATCATGAGCAGATATTCCCATGTATTCATAATCACTGACTTTTAAGTTATATATCATTAATGCTACACTAAGAATTATGTATATTAGAAAGCTTACACAAAAAAGAAATGCAAAAAATAAGTTGAGGAAGTGATATTTTGAAAAGAACATTTTATTTATAATACAATAAACCTTTTTTGTTCTTAATAAAATATAAGGACTAATAAATGACCAATCTGATTGAGTATAATTTGTTTTTTTCTTTTAAATGTTGGTTAAAGATTGAATGACAGTGATTTGAAAATCTAATTCTAAATTAGAATTATCTCATACAGAATGTCCCAAAGGACTCGATGCTATCCTGAGACTTTTAGGACATGCTGTATTGATACTTGTTTTTCATGTCAATCACAGATGAAAAAAGATACCTCAGAAAGAGATGGATATCAAAATGATATTTATTTTTAAATCCCATCCACTAATTATGCAAAGTTTTTAGATGGAATTCATCCAGTAAATTTCCATCTTCCCTGATATTATTTAATTGTTCACTGAATTACTAAAGGGTAGCATTTATGTATTTTTAATAAATGGGTTCAATACCCACTTAAACTATTCATTTGTAAGGTTTTTATAAAAAATAGACTAATTAGTTCCATTTCCAAGGTGTTTTGTTTGTAAAGATATGGACATTTTTGTAGGTGAACATATAATTTTCAACAAGAGAGAGGGAGGAGGGAGGGGAACACAGAGAGAGTGAATAAGAGAGGGAGAGAGAGGAGGAGAGAAAAGAACAGAGGGAGAAAAAGAAAGGGAAAGGAGAGGAAAGTGAAAAGAGAAGATGAAAGGAGTGAGAGACACAGAGACAGAGAGAGGAGAGAGAGACAGAGAAAGAGAGAGACAGAGAGAGAGAGAGAGAGAGAGAGAGAGAGAGAGAGAGAGAGAGAGAGAGAGAGAGAGAGAGAGAGAGACAGAGAGAGAGAGAGAGAGAGAGAGAGAGAGAGAGAGAGAGAGACAGAAAGACAGAGACAGAAAGACAGAGAGAGAGACAGAAAGACAGAGAGAGAGACAGAAAGACAGAGAGAATGGTAACTGCAAAGAGAGCAGTATCAGTTGAATGAAGAGTCAAGGAAGTTGAGAACCTGGAAGACTGTCAAAGGATGATGATGTCCTCAATAGAAACAGCGAAGTTCAGAAGAGGGGTAGGTTTTGAGGTAGATAATTACATTATCTATGTAATGTAATCTTCAATATAGAGTACCCCAAAAATCCATGCCTGTTCATCCTGTGCTACTTAACTTTTCACAAAAAAGAAAAAAAAAGAAATGAGTGTGTGTGTGTGTGTGTGTGTAGGGTGTTCAGTGGAGGTGGATCTTACTCACCATCCACTGCTTCAGAGCACAGAAAGCACTCACTGAAGAGTGTCTGTGGTAGCCATGATGAGATCTGGGAGACAGGGCATAGATACACTGGGGGTGGGCATGAAGGATAGGGATTTTGCTTGTTCAGCTGCTATGAGTTCCTGAGTTGTGGTTATTTTATATGTATTTTGAGGAGGTGATGACTGAAAAAAACCATGAGAGACCAGAGGTACAAAGGGGTGAAATGCTGGGGCATTGGGGTGCACTGGGTAAAGACAGTAGTGTGGCTGTGTTGAAGACAAGCCCATAATTAGCTTTTGTGGGTAGAGTGGGAGGTGGTCCATCTTCCTGCCCTCTGGTTGACCACTTGGGTTTAGTCTACAGATTCTACGGGGTCATACTATGGTCCCCATTTTGAAGATCAATGTACTATAATCTCCAAAGTCACTTCTAACACCAACATTTTGGGATAGGCACACTGGCAATAGTCTGTGGACAAATGAGTTGGAAATGTTAAAGGATACTCAGGGGGTATATTTTCCTTTCCCAAGACAGACTCAAAGGCAGTCAGGCAATCAGACCAATTTCTAGATATAGAGTGATTGCTATATTTGTACACTGACTGAACTGCCCATAACAAGTATTAAGTGTCTTCAGTGTTAAAATCATGACCTGCCTTAGTGTTGAGATAGTAATCACATCCCAACAAAGCCTTAGCTGGGGATTCCAGAACCTGGGGCAAATTAGCTGGTGATGGGAATGGGATGAGGTTGTGAAACAGAGAACTTAAAACTGGAGAATGTCACCATTGTCACTGATCTGATGTGTCCTATGTGGTAGGGGTCCTCGAGCCAAGCAGCTTGAACAGTCTACTCTGGTTGGTTGCTGTTATACTGATGCAGTGGTCTAAAAAGTGATCCCAGGAGAAGAAAGTGATGGCAGGAGAACTCTCAGGAGGAAGAAGCCTAGGTCTTCTTCCCCACCCCACCTCCCCACATGCCCTACTAATATCATTGGGAGGAGTGTCCTCATGATTTCAGCTTCATAGTCCTCTGCTAGCCCTAACCACCTAGCACATGACTGCTGCAAGTAAAGTTCCTTCCTTGCCCTAGTGCCTAGCCCCAGTGACCTGTTGTGAATTATAACTCTTATTTTCAGGAAGTGAGATTATATAGGGTAATAGTAATGCAAAGAATTACCTCAGTCAGATATATACTAAGTGCTAACAAAACTGACATCAGAAGAGCATGGGCTTTTTATGTCCTAATATTATCAAATGTTTATGTCTAATGGTAGCGACCTGGGGAGGGGGAGTGGGCGTGGTGGAGAAAAGAAGGAAAAAAGAAAAAAATAAATTTACATAATAATCTTATTATATATTTAAAAGGAATAGCTAGTTGTACATAATATATTTGCAGTTTCATGTGCAATCATCTTTTTTATTATATTGTGTTATAGAAATGCTTGTTTTATTACATAAATTAAAAATTTTTTAAATATATTTTTTAAAAAGATCACAGGTTCTAGAAGTGGGAGAAATCACCTAAGAGATCACCTAGGTAAGTGGTGTCAAACTGAAATAGAAACACAGCCCTGAGAGTCACGTATTGACTTAGAAAAACAAAGCCACAAATTAACATTACCTATGTTGTACTGTATTTTTATTGATTTTGTTAAACATTTCCCAATAGCATTTAAATCTAGTTCTGCATTGGGGAGTTTTGCTGGCATTTGTGGCCTGTGGGCATCAAATTTAAACCCTCTGCTCACCAACTCTCCCCCCTCCCATCAAATATATACTTAACAAAGGAGGAAATTGAGGTCTAGAGAGTTCAAATCAGAACATATAACTAATAAAAGTCAAAGCCATGATTGGAACCCTGGATATTTCAATGCCCTTTCTACTATACTAATTTGCAATTAGGGTACTTTCTTCCCATTCTGATACCAGTACTATCCTTACATGAAGGGTTAGTTTGTACCCATTATCCTAAGACTACAATGGCCAGAGGCATGTCTGTTCCCAACAAAGTTGACCGCATTCTGTATCTGTTTGGGAATTATGGCATCATGTCTTTGTTAGCTTTCATGTCTTTGTTAGCTCCCATTTGGGCTGTTACTGTCATATTTTTATAGGATACTATATGTGAGTGGTTGGGTAGCTAGGTGGTGCAGGGGATAGAATGCCAGGTCCAAAGTCAAGAAGACTCATCTGTGTGAGTTCAAATCTGACCTCAAGACACTTACTAGCTATATGACTCTGGGCAAATCACTCAACCCTGTTTGCCTCAGTTCTCATGTGTAAAATGAGATAGAGAGGGAAATGGCAACCCACTATAGTATCTTTGCCAAGAAAACCCCAAAAGGAGTCACAAAGGTATTGTGACATAACACAATACCTGAGTGGCACTCAGATCCTCCGAAGCATGACACTCAGCAGCTAATGTTCTAGGCAAAGCCACGATCTTTATGGCAATGATCATAAAACATAGTTAAGCAACAAGGATGACTGACCTGGTGTAGTCGTCCTCAACAAGCATGTGCTTTGGAATTGGCGAGTACCTTCCAGGAGAGATGGGTGGCAGGGAAGATTTGTACTCTAAAGTGCCATTGTTGCCAGAGAGAATGTGATTTTCCATTGGTGGAGAGTAAGCTGGTAGGAGAAAAGAGAACAAAATTTTGATTCAGTTTAACTCAACATATGCTCCCTTAGATGCCAAGGGGGTATATTAAAAATAGAAAGGTTCTGATGCCCACTGCAGACAATGGCAGCCAAACAGGAATGTGGAGTTTATGGTGTATTTGCATTTAATATACACAAGCAAATGGTGACCTTTATGGTTGGCAACATATAATAATGGTGGTATCTACAAAGCAAGTTAGCATAATTAAGAGAAGAGAAACAGTTGGAAGGGACAAGCAGCACACACAGTTTCAAGGCAATGATTAATTTTCTATTGAAATGGAAATGTTAACTTTCTAATTGTAGATCCAGTAATTCTTTTCAAATGATTAATATCTAACCATCAAAAGCAAAATGCTATTGGGAGCAGGTCCATTCAGCATGAAATTCTTCTTTCGCCCCAAAATAGTCTTGTACATTTAGGCATGAAACACTACAGTTTCCAAAGATTTAAAGTCAAGGATCACCCCAAGGGCAAAGGAGAGAGGCAGAAATGATGGCTATAGGAAGTCTGTACTACTTTAAAAATGAGATCCTATAAAGGAGATGTGGTTTCCCAAGTGTCATCAAAGAAATGTTATGAATGAAAAAGAAGATGAACTGGTCAGAGTACCAGACTAGAGGATAACTGATAGGATGTCCCATATATTCTACTAGAGTTAGAATATTCTAGCTTTAAAAACATGTGCATTTATTAACTAGAGAATTCCCTACTCTGCAAATGCCCCCATTTTATAAGCAAGCAAAAAAGAGGTAACACTAAGCCATGACAGTGCAAGCCGGTCAATTCATACCCATTTGATGAACTACAACTAAATTTTCAGCAAAGGCTCATTGCCCAGTAAGCTCTTCCAGTTAATCAGGGAATCATCTGATCAGACCACTATACTTTTTTAGAAAATACAACTAAAACATTTCCCTCATTATTTGATATTGTACTATAAGCAGCTACCAATCTCACCTAAGCCTAGTCTTGGCTAGGCTCCCTACTTCATGATTTCAGAAGCATAGATTTATTTTTTTTTTCCCTTTTGGGGGAGGATTTAGGTGAGACAATTGGGATTAAGTGACTTGCCCAAGGTCACACAGCTAGTAAGTGTCAAGTGTCTAAGATACAATTTGAATTCAGGTCTTCCTGACTCCAGGGCCAGTGCTCTATTCACTGCATCACCTAGCTGCCCCAGGATCATAGATTTAGATCATAGATTTAGACCTAGAAAGGACATCAGAGTTCATCTTAGAGACCAAAAATATAGTGAATAGGGACTTTACTTGAATTCAGAAAATTCTGGATTCAGAACCTGACTGAGATACTTTCTACTTGGGTGACCCTGGATAAGTCACTTAAATCTTAATCTCAGTTTCCACATCTGTAGAATGGAAATTAAAAGAAAAAAAAGAACCTACCTCATAGGATTGTTGTAAAGATTAAATGGAATAATATATGAAAAACACTTTGTAAACTTGAAAATGTTACATAAAAGTCTGCATTTATTATCTAGTCTAAGCCCTTTACAAAGAATGGAACTGAGGCCCACAATTTTTTTTTTATTTTAGTCGATTTTTCAATTAACATTCATTTAATTTTCCTCCATATTAACCCCCTAAATTTAACAGAAAAAGAAAAAAAAAACAAGTCATATAACAAATATATATGTTTATGTGTATATGTATATATGTATACACACATACATATATTTAAACAAAACTAACTCCTACTTTGTTTTTGTGTATGTATGTATGTGCATATATATATATATATATATAATGTCTTATTCTCCATCTTGAATCTACTATTTATTCAAGAGGAAGTAGGAAGCACAGATCAACATCAGTCATTCCCACAGAGTTTAAAATAACTTGCCTAACATCAAATAAATGACCACTATAGCTGGTATTCTGGCCCTATGTGTACACCCCTCAACTAACGAGTGCTGTCACTTGATGTCTATTTCCCATAAACCTCTTAGTATTTATATTTCTGAATAATTTTTCCAGACTCCATTCTGTCCTTATTTCCCCAACAATGATTATAGATGATGTTCATGAAGTGAGTCATGGACTCATTTTTTTTTTGTAAATTCTTCTTTCAGGAATATTTTGAATCCCTTATGGACATCTGCTAAAAATTCATCCATATTGGAAAATGCTAAGAAGGAAGACTATCTATAAAATGGATATACCACCTAAGGTAAAGTGAGTTTCAGCTTCATTCGTGATTGAAAAACAAATCACATATTGGAAGTAGTCTTGAATCCTCATAAAAACAACAACAACACACACACAATATCTGACTTAATGGGCAGGTAACGGATTAGCCAACCCTTATATTTCTCTCTAGAGAGCTATCCCAGGCAGACAGAGGTTAAACTACTTGCTTAAGACCACAACACTAATTGATGGCATGTGGATCCGCAATTAGAATGCTGAGGTTTCAGAGTCCCAGTCTCCTACTGAGACAAAATGCTACCTTTCATTTGCCAATTATTTAACCTATGGACATCTCCAAAATTATTTTTAAAGTATTATATTGAAAAGGCAGAACTGGTTTCTATCTAGTCACAGAAGACACAGCATCCATTAGCTGAGGCAATCAGTGACCTTTTAAAGGGTTCAGGCAAATGGCCTGCCCCAGAAGAAGCTGGTGGCTTCCCGAGGCCTGAGCAGACCATTACAGTGCCAGCCCTCTTCCCACTTCCATAGCCATAGTCAATGTCATTCTTTTCCTCCCTTGCAAGTGAAAAATGAATTCAGAAGAAATTTCAGAGGAAAAGCTCTGATATCAAGGATCAAGGGCAGTGATTTAAAACTTTAAATCTAACACCTTCCTTAGGACTGGTTTATCACCTTATTAGACACCCCCCCCCTTTTTTTGCCATGCACCCTTTTTGTAGCACAAAGTTAGTCTGATTTTATCTCAGAACACATTAGGATTTTTCTCTCAGGAGGCATTAGTCATGCCTTTTGGCACTTGAGAAATACCAATTTTAAAATATGGGTACAAAAAAATTACTACAATCACACTATATTACACAGCACAGTAAGCATTTCCAATATAGTGCTCAAGGAAGAATCGCTAAGGGTCATCATCTGCTACCTTCTTCATCTCATCAGGAGATATGGGTCTTAGGAGGCAGCTAGGGAAGGAACTGCAGTGGACCTTTGTCTGTCTAAAAAGAAGTTTTAATTTAGGGTGGTTAAGGTTTTGCACCATTCCAATTTGGCAAGGTAGGAAGATGGTGGAGTGACCATTGTTGGGAGGATGGTACTTACAGTGAGTAATATCAGGTGGGCCATAAGGGTCTGTCATATAAATGGTGGTTGGTTTGCCAACTTTTAGATAAACTACATCTGAAGTGTTCTTCAATATCGCTACAGCTTCTTCATGTGTTACTTCTTCTAGACTGTAGTTATTTACCTTGAAGAAAAGAAAAAAAAAACCCTCAGTAAAATCAGGGTCACTCTGAGCAAAACAATTTATATAATAACAATACCAAAGACAACTCGGAAAGACTTAAGAACTCTAATTAATCCAATGAACAATTTTGTTTCCAGAGGGGCAATGACAAAATATTATCTGTCTGTCTATCTATCTATCTATCTATCTATCTATCTATCTATCTATCTATCTATCTATCTATCTATCTATCTATCTATCATCTACACTAAAACATGTATGTATATGTGTAATGGGAATGTAAATTTTGAAGATCTTCCCTGCCCTTAGGCTAAAGTGCACCTGGAGCCTGTGGTGGGAGGCTCGTTTTTCAGTAGATACTTCTTGATTGGCCAGTGAGTCAATAAGGTTGTTACATTCTCTGAGCCAGGAGAAGGCTATATAAGCCCTGATGTGTAGCTTTGTTTTGGGGGCTCACTTTGAGAAGTGTTCTGTGATTTGATGTGGATTTTGGGAAGCCGTTGTCCAGAGCACCCCGGCTTTGAAAAACCCAAATGTTGAAACCCAGATGTTGATTGGGTATGGATGTAATGGCTGGACAGTTTGGAAAGCTGTCTACTTGATCTGTTTCTGTCTTGATAATTCTGCCTGTATACTTTGAAGTTTGGGGTGATGACCTTTTTCCCCTGAACAAGGTAAATGATATATGTCTGACTGATTAAAATAAGCTTGTTAACTCATTTTGAGTTGCTTTCCTTTATCAAAGCAGACCCAAGAACCTGTGGTGGCAGCAAACCCTAAGGACCCTTGGGGTGCTTGCTGCTACAATATGTATATGCAAATTTTCAGAGATGGCCAGTGGGGGAATTTGTTTTTCCTATTTGTCATATAAATGGTGGCTGATTTCCCAACTTTTAGATAAATTGTACATGAAATATTCTTCAATATTGTAGTGTTTCTTCATATGTTTTGCTCACCTTACTTTTTTGATGTAGGGGAGGAAGGAGATGCAAATAGAATGGAATAAGCATTTATTTAGTGCCTATTATGTTCCAGGCACTATGTTAAGCACTTTACAAATATCTTCCTTGATGGTAGGAGGGATAGAAAGTATATTTTTATTCATTGAAAAAAAAAGCCACTGAATGCAGTATTCTAGTTAAGCAAAACAGCCTCAGAAGATGCTTATGAGTGTGACCTGAAACAGATGACACAGATTTCGGAAGCATGAAAACAGTAATTAGAAGAGAAGAGATGAGTTCATGGTACTGACTAATCAATATAGAATTGATTTCATGCTCTAATCAAATTAGACTGGCTTCTTATCTTGAATTACCCTGATTTCTCATGCCTCTTTTTTCCCTGTAGGTCACTAGGCCCAAAATTTTGTTCCTCCTTCTCATCACTGACTGAATTTCTGCTGATGATTTAAATTACAACTCAAAATGTTGGCTTCTCCACAAAGTTCTCCTGATCTTCCTCAATCAAATTTAGTGATATGATATTTTCCTCCACTTCATCAAGATCATGGGTTCTAGTTCTAGAACTAGAAGGGACCTCAGAGGACATCTCCCTCATTTTACAGATAAAAAACCGATGTCCATAGACATTAAATGACTTATCCAAGGCCACAAAGGTAGTGTCAGAAATGGGAGATGAACTCGGGTCCTTGGCTTCTAACACCATCACTCCTTCCACCTGAGATGGAGACGATGAAGCACCTATCCCTTTGAATGTGAAATGCATTGTTCTTTGCACCAGTGCATATTTTAGTTGTCTCTGCTTGTTTCTTAGTTCATTATTTGACTAAAAGCTCTATGAGGGCAGATATTGGACCACTTGGCATAGAGAAGAGCATGGTAGACTTGGAATCAGCAAAACTTGAGTAAAAATTCACTTCTTGGGGAGGCTAGGTAGAGTCAGGAGGACTTGAGTTCAAATCCATCCTCAAATACTTGACACACTTACTAGCCATGTGACTTTGGACAAGTCACTTACCCCCAATTGCCCTCCAAAAAAGCAAAAAAAAAATTCATTTCTGGTCTTTAGTAGCTATGCAAATTCCTAACCCTCCCTAGGCCTCAGTTTCCTTATCTGTTAAAATGACTGAATTGGACTCAGTGCCCTTTACTCTCCAATCTCCAAATTGATGATCTTATGATTCTCTGAATTGTTGACCTACCTCACTGAGTTGTTGTGAAGCTCTTATGAAATAATTTTTGTGTTGTTTTTTTTTGCCTTTTGGAGGGCAATGGGGTTAAGTGATTTGCCCAAGGTTACACGGCTAGTTCTGTGTATATGCGTGTGTGTGAGTGTGTGTGTGTGTGTGTGTGTGTGTGTGTGTGTCTGTGTGTTAAGTGTCTGAGGCCGGAACTGAACCTGAGTTCTCCTGACTCTGGGGCCAGTGCTTTACTCACTGCGCCACCTAGCCACCCCATGAAACAATTTTTTATAAATTCCTTTTAAGGCTCATGATGGAAAATGCTATTCACATCCAGAGAAAGAATTATGAAGTCTGAATGCAGATCGAAGCATACTATTTGCTCTCTCTCTTTTTGTTTTGTTTTGTTTCTTCTTTATTATGGTTCATTCCATTGGTTATAATTATTCTTTATAACATAACTAATGTGGAAATATATTTAATATGAATGTATACATAGAGCCTATATCAGACTGCATGACATCTTGGGAAAGGGGAGAAAATTTAAAACTCAAAAGCTTGTGGAATGGAATGTTGTGAACAAAAGATAAATTAATTTAAGAAATAAGTTCCTTTTAGAAAATTGGCTATGATTATCTAAACTTTAATTTTTCCTCATTTCCTAGCACAATGCTCTGTGAATAGTAGGCACTTTATAAAGTTTTTGTTTTCCCAACCTATTCCCCTCTTCCCCATGGCAGTCCTTTAAATGCTTGAAGGCACCTATTAGGTTCCCTTTAAGCCTTCTCATCTCAGGGTTGCTTAAAAAAGAATGGAAGCAAATGGAAAGGGTGTTTGCTCTGAAAGGCATCGCCAGAGGTGGCTCCAAATATTGCCACCACAGTATTCAGAAGTAGCAGCAGAGGAAGTGCAAGAGAGAGAGAAAAGCCTTCTTGCCTTCACTGAGTGGATTGACAGGTGAATGGAAAAGAACCCCACTGCCAAATAACTAGCAGGACTGAATGAAAAGCAGTCCTAACTTCAGTTGGTTCTTAGCAATGTTTTATCATCTCATCCCCAATGCCAGGAGAGGGAGGGAAGCATGCCATTCATGAAACTGTCAGCAAATTACAGAGATGTGTACAGTTTAATTAAACTCTACCCTTTGCTGTCTTTCAGATGGGCAGGATAAGATCCCTAGTTTCATCATCCTGAAAACCATTAGGAATTTGACACTTGCTTCACTGAATTGGAAAAGTTAGAAAAGTGCATGAGGACAGGACAGGTGAGAAAATAGAAGGGATGAAAGAAGAATGGGAATTCAATGTCGATTCAGTCAACATCCATAAAGTGTCTGCTGTATACCGAATCCTGTGCACTGAGATACTAAAGTAAGAAATAAGGTATAACACCTGCTCACAGGGAGCTTATAACCTAGTAAGAAAATTGGACAGACAAGCAACTATAATACAACCATGGAGCTCAGCAAATAGAGTGCTGCACCTGGAGCCAGGAAAACCCATGTTCAAATTTTGCCTTAAATACTCACTAGCTGTGAAAAGTCAGGTAAGTTAATTAGCTTCTCTCCATCTTAGTTTCCTCACCAGTTGCATGGGTATGATAATGGCGCTCACATCACAGAATTATTTTGAGGATCCAGTGAGATAACACATGTAAAGGGCTTTGCAAATCTTAAAGTGTAATATAGATGCTAGCAATTAGCTTTTATATGTTAAAAGTGCATCCTATAAGGGAACTTAAACTAGGTGTTGTTCAAGGTGAAAGAGGGCAGTGACTGTGGAGATCAGGGAAGCTTGGTGAAAGGTGGCATTTTAGCTGAGTCTTGACAAACTGTTAAGACTTCAACAGTAGAGATCAACCAATGGACATAGATTTGTTAATCACAAATTATGTATCAGAAACTGTGCTAGGCATTAGAGATACAGATGAAAGTGAAATGGTCCCTGCCCTCAAGGAGTTTACAATCTACCGAAGAAGATGACATACACATATATCAGTCTACATATAATAACATAATAAATACAAATTAATTTTTGGGGGGGAGGTGGAGAGGAGAGGGTAGGGAATAAGCATTTATTAAATGCCTACTACATGTCAGAAAAGGTACTAAGCATTTTACAATATTATCTCACTTAAGAGGAATTAAGAAAGGCTTCATGTAGAAGCAATGCTTGAATTGAGTATTGAAGGGAAAAAAGGAATTCTAGGATGTAATGATGAGTAAGTAGGGTGTGCTTTTCCAGGCCTAGGAGACAGCCTGTGCAATGACAAAGGGACAGGAGAGGCAATGTTATATGTAAAAGATGCTTAAAAAAAGGCTAGTTTGACTGATCTCAGAATTTGTGGAGGGGAATAATGAATGATAAGTCTATAAGGGGTCAGGTCATGAAGAGATTAGTAAAGCCAAATGGCAGAGCTTATATTTATTTGATCCTTAGTGCAATAGGAAGCTGGTCATTTGCATTTGTGGAGTAGGAGAGTCAGAGTCAGAGCTAGGCTTTAGGCAAGTTGTTTTGGCAGCTGTATGCAAGATGAACTGCAGAGGGGAGATACTGAAGCAGGGAGACCAAAATAGGAGGTGGGATGATGAGTGCTGAACTTGGAGTCTAGTGAGTTGGATTGGCTCAGCTCTTTCATTTGCCATTGAGGCAATTTTGGGAAGTCACTTAACCATTCTGACCCATGGTTTCTTCTTCATAGACCAAAGTGGGGTGACAGTACTTATGACAGTACTTACAGGGCAGTTAGGAGAAAATGACTATGAATGTATTATTCATTATTGTGATTAAAAGTATGGGAAGGTAATACTTTTGAAATTGTGAAAAAAAAAACAATTCAAGGAAGACTTATGTTTTTCACTGAGTGATTCAAACATTCCGTAATTTGACTAGTTTTGGTCAGAGATGGCTAGTGGCTTTGTAGAAACATTAAAAAAAAAACCCTGACTGAGATATGCTTTTGTGGTGATGTCCACCAACTTGTTTTATTTTCCAGAAAGTATATTCCTTGGTGAAAATCTTCAGTGTGCATTTCCTGGGAACATCTGTGAGCTGTTGAGTTTAATTAGGATACCGCTGATGAGGCTTATATGTGGTCTTTTGAAAGCTCTAGAATAGTATGGGAGCTCTCCCAAGAAGTCTTCTTTTGTGCTGAAGTCTTCAAATTGTATTTCACAAAAGTGGGTCTGTTTGGGTTAATTATGTGTGTGTATTATTCTATGAACTCTCAAGACAATGGGGCTACAGCTGGTGCTGATTGTCTGAAGAGAGGGAGCAGCTGATTGGCTGATGACTCTTGTGATTGTTACTTCCCCTGAATCAAGGACCATAAGAATGTTTGAGCTCAGAGGGGTCTTTATGGAACATTTCAGCACTTTCTCATTTTACAGAAGAGGTGACTAAAACCTAGAGATGGGGGGGGACTTGGCCAAGGTAATACAGCAATTTAGTGTCTAAGCAGATTTCATTCTCAATCTAGTGTTCTTCCCATAATTCATAGAGAAAATCTAGTTAGACCCCCTCATTTTACAAATGAAGAAAGTGAGGCCTACAGAGACAAAATTAGTTTCTTGAGGAGCAATGGAGGGTAGAACTAGAACTTAAACCCACATCAAATCCCCATTCATCTGACCAAATACAGTGCTCTTTCTAGGATGAATGCTGTATTATGTCCGATTTGGTTTGGCACTATCTGTGATAGATGGTGAGGGCCAAGCAGTCATTTCTCCACTTTAGAAAGCAATCCTGAGACTCTGAGGGAGGTGTTGTATGGTGGGCATATCACATGCACTGGATGGTGGTCTCCTCATATTAGAAAAGAGAACAGAGCACAAAGAAAGCTGTTGGTGACATGACTCAGAGGGAAGATGAAATGCCACTGTGCGCTCGGGGGAGTAGGGCAAACTCCAGATGAACAAGAAGGTGCCAGGGGAATGTGCTGGCCAACTCGGGATAAATTAGGGTGTGTAGGAGTTTAAACTAGTGCCTGGCGAATGAACACAATAGAACAGAGGTACAGAGTGGTATGGAGGAGGGCGGTGGTGGTGGGAAACGAATGGAAGTACTTGCCACAAGCAACAAAATAAGCAGATGATGGATATGGGAAGATGAATATGCAGTCAACGATATCAGGCTTGGAGGCCGACCAGAAAATGCATTAGGGAGTAGGAAGTGGGCTGGAAAGGGGGCCTCAACTTCAATTTGAGAAACTCCCAGGCCCCATAAAATATCAGGGACAACTTTATATTGTATCTTTGTATCTGGAGTGCCCAGGAGTATGCCTGATAAAACCCACTCCACTTCTGGACAGTTCTAAATTTTAGGAAGTGTTTTCTTATAATTGTACTTATTCACTATATATAATGCATATATTTATTATCTATCTATACATACATATATACTCATGTACATATATGCACAGAAAGAGTATGTATATACATTTGTATACACAGAATAAACATATATGCTTTTAATAGAATATATGCTTATAAAAAATAATATATATTTGTATGTATACACACTCACACACAGTTATTTTGTCCTCTGTTAGAATACAGGTTCCTTGAGACTAGGAATGAGCTTAATGTTTGTTGAATTAAAACTTTTTGACCTTATCAATAAAAATAGAAAACTTGCATTAACATGTTTATTTGTGGTTTTATCAGTGTAGGAAATTTCTAGAACACATATGCATCTTAGGTTGTTCTCCCCATGGCATTTCATAACATCATAGATTCAGGGACCTTGAGTCATCACAGAATTTCAGAGTTGGATGGCAACCCATACTCCTATCCCCTTGAGAATTGTTTTTAAAGCATACCCAATAAGCATTTTCCCACCCTTGCCCTGAAGTCCTCCAATGAAGGAGAAGTGTTTCTTAGAGGCAGCCCATTCTACTTCTGGATACCTCTTGTTATTAGGAAATTGCTTCCTTTTATTTGTAGACTATATTTATTCACCCAATATTTATGTCTATACAGACTTTTAAGCTTTAATAGCTTAAAACTGCACTAAGACTTTTGTGATACACTGTATACTCATTATCTGTGTCATTAAGAATGTAAACTCCTTGAGAATAAGGATTGTTTTGTTCTTTGTGTTTTTATCCCCAGCACCATGCACAGCTCCTGACAGAGCAGTTACTTTCTCAATACTTCTTGATTAATTAGTTGATTTTATTAATCTTGAATTTGTCTCTTGGCAGCTCTCGCTCATTGCTTCTTGTTCTGTCTCCTGGGACCAAACAGAACATGCCTCATCCTTCCGCCACATGCCATCCCTACCTCTATTGGCAGGAGTGGCATCCTGCTTTAGTGGAGAGAATGTTGGACAAGGAGAAATGTTGAGTTCATTGCTTCCCTCAGGTATTTAATAGGTAGTTGACTGAAGAAAAAGCATTTAATCTCATAATCTGAGCATGCAGTACCCTCTTCATAGGCTTCTTGTGAGGAGATAGTTGAAACATTTTGCAAACTTTTAAAGCTCTTTATAAAAATCAGCTGCTATAATTTTACATGGGAGAAAAGTGAGACTTTAAGGAGTTGGGTGATTTTTCTATGGTCACTTATCTGGCTAGCTGACAGAGCCAAAATCAGAACCAAGGTCCTTTAACCTCAAATCTAGTATTTTCTGTACAAATGATGGTAACATTTAATGCCACTTTAAAGTCTGCAAAGCATTTTACAATGCTTTTACATCTTGATTCTATGAGATAGGTGCTATTATTATCCCCATTTTACTTATGAAAGTGACTTGTCCAGGACCACACAGACAGCATGGTCAGAGTCAAGCACATGGAGGCTCATCACCAGAAGGACAGGTGAGAGGTAGGAGTTGTACTGGACTAAAGTGAGCCACTCAGAATGTGTCTGCTAAGGCATGCTGGGTTCAGGATCACTGCCCAAGGAATACCCAAAGTAGTGTGAAATCACTGAGGGTTTAAAGCATAGGAGCAGGGTAAATAGGTTTAGAAAAAGAATAATTTAGGGGGTGGCTAGGTGGTGCAGTGAATAGAGCACCAGCCCTGGAGTCAGGAGGACCTGAGTTCAAATCTGGCCTCAGACACAACACAAAAATTAGGGAAGGGAAAGATGAGGAAACTAGCTGGGTGATCTTGGGCAAGTCACTTAACCCCAACTGCACTCCCCCCCCAAAAAAAATTATTTAGATGAACTCAGCTGGTGATTCAAAGAAGCTGAATAGCCTATACTTCTTTGCTTGAAGGGAAGGGGAAGGGAAATATGAGGATGGGATATAGCAAGAGAAAAAACATAATGTGTTTTGTGCTTTGAAGAAAGAGAACTCATCTTCCTTTTGTTTCCAGCAATCTGTCTTTCAGAAGCTTCTAGTCATTTATTTTTCCCTCACACAATATGCACTGAATCATTCCTTTTCAAACCTTGCCTGATCTTCCAAGCTTGGCACCTACCCGGAGGGCAGGGCTATTTTTTCCCCCTCTTACATAAGACAAGCGATCTGTTCCTGTTCCAGGTGCATTTTTTTATACCATGTTTTAAATTTAAGACATTTAAGGATTATGTCTTAGTTATTCTGGGGGAAAAAGTTACCTTGACAATGAATGTCAAGAAAAATTGTAAAAGGGGGTGAGCTGTTAGCATGGAGCCAGGAAACATTTTTGACAGATTTACAGTGGCTTTATTATTATTGTTGTTATTTTAAAATGTGCAAATCAAGCCAGAATTTTAAATAGAACCATAAAAAGTCAGCCCACAACACTTAGCATGATACTGCATTTGTAACAGGTAGAGAACAGTGTAGAGGAGCTGCTAGCAGGAATATAATATAGAGAGCAGGAGGGCTTCAAATGCCATCATAAGAGGTCAGAGGGTACTGAGCTAAAAGGCACCTCAGGGAAGTCCTAGTTCAACTCACTTATTTTATAAATGAGGAAGCCATGACCTGGAGAGGGAGAGTGACTTGTCAAGGTCTGAAAATGCCTTCTGTTAATGTATTCACAAACAATCCCAGGGATTAAGGAGAGGGGGAAGCATCAGGAGAAACCACCAGGGGCTTTCCAAGGAACTCTGGTAGGTAAAAATAGGTGAAAGGCACACACACATGGGCAAATACAAAGGTGGTGGTGGGGATTTATTCATCATTTACTGTGTGCTGAGCATTTTAAAAGCTTTACAAATATTATTTATTTAGTGCAGTTCTTTATCTCCTTAACTCCCTCGGTTGCCTCTCCCCTCAAAGTCTTCCCTTCGAAGGCTAAGAACTTTCCTTGTAACTCTCAATTTTTCATCAGCAGTTCTGTTTGGTTTTGATTCTGTGGGAACATTGCCAAGCTCTGATTGCTCTTCCTCTTTCTCTACCCTGTGCTTAGCACAATCCTTGGCACATAGTAGGTACTTAATAAATGTTTATTGAATTGAATTGTCCCCCACAACAATTCTGGAAGGGAAGTGTTATTGAGTCCCATTTTACAGTTGAGAAAACAGAGGCAGACAGATTAAGTGACTTGGTCCAGGTTACACAACTAGGAAGTATCTGAGGCTAGATTTGAATTCAAGTCTTCCTAATTCTAGGCACAGCAGTCTATCCACTGAACAACGTGGCTGCCTCTAGATGGGACACAACACTCTAATAATGGTGCCAGGAGAGCTGAAGTCTCCATTGGGCCAAGGCTTATGAAAAAAATTCTAGACAAGATAGTGTGTGCGTGTGTGCGTGTGCGCGCGCTTGTGTGTGTGTGTGTGTGTGTGTGTGTGTGTGTGTGTGTGTGTAGTGGTGGAGGTATAGTCTGATGGAGCAATAAGAACAGGAAGGGAAAAGGTCACTATTTGGGGCATCGACTGCAATGCTCACAGATAATCACAATGGTAATAACAGCAACTCACATTTATATATCATTGTGTGATTTACAAAGCTTATTCATTATAATGTCCTTGTGAAATCGATGGTGAGAATATCTTTAGCACCATTTTGCAAGTGAGGAAACTGAGGCATTAGGTGATTAAATGATGTGTCCTCAGTCACATGGCTGTTATGTGTCAGAACCAAGATTTGAGGCCATGACCTTTTTCTATATTATGCACATTATCTTTTTATTATACTCTTGTCTCTCAGGGACAGAGAATCAGGCATTCATTTTTTTTTCTGATGATATACAAGAGTCCAAATGAAAGATATTTACATGAGTGTTTTGCCTTTGTGTCACATATGGGAAATTTAATTTTCCCCATGGAAATTCAAATGAGGCTTGAAATAACTGTATATCATATACATGGTTGGAGAAATTAGGGATGTTTACCCAGAGGAAGAAGACACTTGGGAGAGAGGGACATAATTTTTATTGTGAAGGGTGAGAGGCAGCTAGGAGGCAGAGGAGTAGAGTTCTGAGCCTGAAGTTAGGAATATCTGAGTTCAAATCTAGCCTCAAACGTTTACTAGCTGTGTCCCTTATTAAGTCTCTTTGCCTTAGTTTCTTCAACTGTAAAATTGCAATAATAATAGTATCTACCTCCCAGGTTGTTGTGAGGATAAAATAATATCTATAAATCACAATACATAGTGACTGACACATAGGGAATGCTACATAAATATTTATCCCCCTTCCCCCTTTTGTGTGGGAGAGATTTATTCCTTTTGGATCAATTGGTGAAGGTTCTAAGATAATAGAAGTCAACTTCCAGAATGAGCTTCCTGTCAGAGTTATCCAACAATGGGATGGGCTGTATTTGAAAGCTTTGAATTCCCCATCATTATAGTTGTACATTCATTACCTCCCCCATCATACCAAGGAACTCAGGTAGAGAGTTGTAATATAAGACCTACAAGGTATCTTTCAATTCTAAAGGTCAGGGGATGATGTAGATGTGAAGAGTAATTCCACTACCCAAACATGCTTTTCCCATGCTTTCCTACCCCCACATTTTTGCTCACATCATTCAGCAGGTCTGGCACTTCTGTCCTTCCTCCATTTTCAAACTATTTGAAATCCTTCCCATTCTTTGATGTCAAATGCCCAAATATGACTCCCTCTATATCTCTCTCTAATCTCCCCAGTCAGAAGTAAGAATCAGTGTGGTATGGTAGAAACAGTGCATCGAGGTGAGTTTGGATTCTGGTTTTGTCACTTCCTAATTGTATGACCTTTAGCAAATCACTTTCTTTCTCTGAGCCTTAATTTCCTTAGTTATAAAATGGGCACAACAATATATGTATAGCCAACATCATAGGTGGTTAGGTTACTTAACTCACAGGGTGAAAATATTTGCTAAAATTTAAAGTTTAAGAAAAGCCTCTCTTCTTTGGACTCTATTATTCATACAGTGAAACATCAACATAAAGTTTGAATCCTATGCAATAAGAACAATGGTAACTTTGGCTTCAAATTTTTTTTAAATACTAAAAGTCAGACAACTTAATGGAATTATAAAGATAAAGATGTATTGGTCCTTAGAGGCCAGATCTAGACAAATCTGTTCTTTTTTTTGTTGTTGTTTTTAAAGCAATTGGGGTTAAGTAACTTGCTCAAGGTTACACTGCCAGGTGTTTCTGGGTGGGTGCTAAGTATCAGAGCCCAGATTCGATCTCCAGGTCATCCTGACACGGGCGCCATGCTCTTACTCGCTGAGCCACTTGGCCACCCCCTTCCAAATCTGTTCTTTTGACAGATGAAGGAATTGAGGCTAGGGGAGTTAAGGGACTTGTTCAAGGTCTCACAGGTAGGAAGTATCGGAGGTAATGTTTAAAGTCAAGCTATATGACTGCTCTTTACAAATCATCATGTTGTCTTCTTACATTATCCAACTGTCCAAAATAGGCTTGCCATGCTCCACCCCACTATTCTTGGCTCTTTTAATCCGCATAGTTCCAAATATGGACAATCTGCAAAGACAGGATTTCCTAGGTATATAAATGCCTGCTTTTAGTCATGCTCACCATTAGTAGTCTGTCTCCTACTTGCAAACGTCCATCTTTCTGTGCTGCGCCTCCATCTATAATTTTAGTAACATAAATACTGTTGTCTCCAGGGATGTGTTGATTGCCCACACCTCCTGCGATACTGAAGCCTAGACCTATGGAAGAAAAAGGACAGAAGAAAAAGAGACCTTTTATGTACTGTTTATTTAATAAAAACAATGTAATTCTTTGACAGTTTTCTGAAATGGCTGCACATCCATTATAGTATTTTTCCAATAATGGACATTCTACTAGACTCTTTCCCCCTCTTCCTTTACTTCAAATAGTTGAGGATTTGTGATGGCTACTCCTAATGAGACAAAGGTCACAAGTTCAATCCTGTATGAGCCAATTAACTTTGCTATATTCTCTGGCCACAGTCTATATCCCTAACTTCAACTAATCATTTCCCAAGTCTTTCATATTGGTCCAAAGCAGGATTAGGCAAAAGGCTACAGTTGAACTGCATAAATCTATCACCTTTATTTGGAAAAGAATTCAAGGATGATCTTGCTGGAAGTGAATCAATATAGTTCTCTTCACATACAAATTAACTATGAACAATCATTATTTTTATGTTTCAACAAAGTTAAAATGTGGGAAATGTAGGCTTATTTTGAAAGAGAAAGAACATCTATCATCTTAGACATTCCTGAATGAAGAGCATGAAGGAGAGGAAATGTTCCAAAGCCTCTGACCATTTGTCTGGGTAGGTAAAACATTTAAGAAACAATAATATTTTTTGCTATCTGACCAGAAACCAGAACTCCCTTCTGGGACCCCAGTGGTCTGATTGATGGCTACCTTAGTCAGTTACTCAGTGTAGGCCCAGTTCCAGCCATATTCTCACTAGCTTTCTTGTTCTCTCGTGTTTCCTGAGTACTCATCCTTCATTTCAGTTCTGTAACCACAATCAAATCAACTCTTTCATTGTCTCTGGAAAGGATGTGTCAATTCCCCCTCCCCATTCTCCACTCACCATTTCTCTAACTTTCATAAGCAAAATACTCCCCTCCCTCTTCATCATTCTTCTATATTTTTTATCTCCTCTCATTAGAATGTAAATTTACTGAAGGCAAGGACTATCATCTTCAGCACAGGACAATGTTTGGCATGTAATAAATTATTTTCATTCATTCCGTCAATTGTATTTCAAAGAGAGTAAGAAAAAGAAATACGGGTCCTTCAGATTTTTCCCCCTCTAAAGTCACATTGTCATGTATCTCTATTTCTGTTTCCTTCTTGTTATTCTTTATAGTTACTGTACTTAGCTAAGTAAGAAGCTCAATGGACATTTGATGGCTACTTCCCACATACAAAATGAAACTAAGAAAAGAAGAAGAGAAGGAGAAAAGAAGGCTGAGAAAAGAAAGAAACAGGAAGAGAAGGGAGAGAAAAGAAGCAGAGGGGAGTAAGATTTTGAATTATAGAATTGACTATTTTCCTAATATCACAGACAGATGTGAAAACATTTCAAACAAGTCTTCCTGCTTTTGCATTTTATTCTGAAGTCAAAACAAAGTATAAAATTTTAAGTATCATTTTAGAAGTAACTGTAAAAGTATAATTTTACCAAATTATAGATAGAAAATAATCATTCCATACCCAAAAAAGCTATGATAAGCTTTAAGTTAAAGGAATGATTTTAACTTAATTTAAAAGCACATGAATGACAGCATTCAAATAGTATTTTTTTCTGTTTTCCAAAAAAGCCAAATTGAGCACCATATTTGTCATGAATATTTTCATTTTATTTCACAATCACTCTAACATTTGGTAATTATCTCAAGCAAGAAGCTTGACTGCTTATCTGAATGATATGTAAGACCATATTAGTGATAAAAACTTATTTGCATTCTAATTGATTAATAAGGCCCTGGAGAGTCAGCAAAGCTAAGTCTATAGGGGACTGACCTTGCAGCTAGAAAGACCCAAGTTCAAGTTAGGGTCTTGTTAAGTGCTGATTGATTGACAGCCTCTGTGATCCAAACTCCTCTGGCATCATCTCTATAAATAAAGCATCCCAGGCAATTCTCTGAAATATGTGGCTGGAGGTACTTTTCAGGCTTGAGTTTCCTATTCCAATAAAATCACAGGACAGGCCTCGTATTTTTTGAAGGCCTTAATGATTCAACTTTTACAGAGTTAAAGATCTAAAATAAAGGGTCATGTGGGACTCTGTGTCCAGATCAAAGTCTTGGCTTTCTGTTCATGACACCTGTTGTGAGGCAGCTGGATATAGCCCGGGGCTGGAGTCAAGAAGACCAGCCCTCACATCCCACCTCTCCACCTCAAACACTGACTCACTGTTTGACCTTGGCATGGTTCAGAAGTTGGTCAGAAGCTGACAGGGTTATCAGTCAGGCTGTCTGGTGATCTCTGGCCAGACAAGAAGTGGTAGAAAGAATGAAATAGGAACTAACAGACCCCTCAGAATAATTTCTATGAAGATACCATTGCTCAAACGTGTTCCAGGCTTTCTCACCTCTGTATAAGTGTTCACATTCTTCACTAGGTCTGTAGTTGTTGAAAGTTGTGAATGTAATCCTGAACTGTAACCCTAAAACTACCAAGACTCACAAATATCTCTTGGAAAGGATGGAAAAGACTACCAGCTGGTAAATATCCTCAGTCAATAAATGGGGAAGAGCGGAAGAGTCCAGGAATGCTCCTGTGCCCACTGGGGGGAAGGGAGAAGGAGGGATAGAGAGACAGAAACATAAAGAGAGAGAAAAGAAGAGTGACAGAGATAGGGAGAGAAGAGAGAGGAGAGAGAGGGAGGGAGGGAAGGAGAGAGAGGGAAAAGAAGAAGGGGGAAAAGGTAGGGGTAGGAGGGGAGGGAGAGAGAGAGAGAGAGAGAGAGAGAGAGAGAGAGAGAGAGAGAGAGAAGGCGGGGAAGGTAGACAGAAGCTGAGGTAGAGATGGGAAAAGGACAAAAGATCCCTCACAAACTTATAATTATACTCTTTTGCAACTTCCAGTGTGATCAGGAAACATTCTAGAGTCTCCATTCCTGCTCCCCATGTGGGCTGGAGATCATGGACAACCCTTCTCTATGTGAAACTGAATGTAATTAGAAAGTCAATGGTTAACTAAGTACATAAGTTCAGACTTGCACAACCTCTTTGATACAATAGAGGACTCACTGGGGCTCACCATTATGACCTGATATCTAGGTGGTACAGTAGATAGAGCACTGGACCTGGAGTCAATAAGACCTGAGTTCAAATACAGCGTCAGACACTTACTAGTTGTGTGACCATAGGTAAATCAATTATACCTTTTTTACCTCAGTTTCCTCATTTGTGAAATGAGAGGGAAAAGGAAATAACAAACCATTCCAGTATCTCAAGAAAACCCCAAAAGTGTTCATGAAGAGTTGGACGTGACTGAAACTACTAAACAACAAATAATTCTGACTAAAGCAATATGAGGGAAAGGAGAATTATTATCTTTCTCCCCATACCTGGTCCAGCAACGATGATGGTAGTGATGATAACTAACCTTCATATAATATTGACTTTTTTATAAAGTTTGAAAAGTCCTTTGCATACAATATCTTATTTGGACCTTACAATAACCATACGAGGTAGGTACTACAAGGATTATTATTCCTTTTCGATATATGAGTAAACTGAGGCTCAGGAAAGTTAAGTGATTTGCCCATAAACACACAGCCAGTAAAGATGTGGGATTCGAACCCAGGTCCAGCAGTCTAACTACTGTGACATGCTGCCTCAAACAATCAGAAAGTACTGGGTTTCCACTGCTAATTCTTAGACTGCCAAGTATGGCCAACTAGGCAGGTTCCTGACACTGGTGATATGGGGAGCCAATAACGATGGTCATTTTAATATATATTACTATAGCAACAAAGAATATTTGTTCAATATTTACTTGGACTCTATGAACTAAATTACTTCTACTGGGTAGCAATATAGGCTGTCAAAATAACATAAATGATTACTTAATGGATAGATGATTGGGGTGATAAATCGCAATAAAACATCTCTGGAATTATATTAGAAATCCTATGAATTTTGAATGAATTAATTATTATTGCTGTTGTTAATAAGAAATGCAAAATGAATTTAGAATGCTAGGACAATTAAAATAAGTGCTGTCTCATTTCCTACGGAAGCGAGTAATTATTCTTTGTATTTATATGTTGCTGTCACAGCAATGACTGGATTGATGACTATGCCATATTTAAAGAATGAGTTTATCTAGATGAAGATGATCAAGGAGAGAGAGAGATATGTCCTTCTCCAGGCAAGTTCACTATAGAAATAATCAGAAGGTTTCATTAAACTGGTTTTACTTTTAACATTATGAATGTCCATCAAAGACTTCTATGAGTTAGGTATCCCAGTGTATTATTAACACAGTTTAATTTTTCATATACAAAATGGAAATTCTTTAATGCTTTTATTTCTTTTCACTTATTTCACTTTTTTAACTGCCTTTTGTTTTTTACACTATAATCACTTCTGTAAATTCCACTCCCTTTCTCAATCCCTGGAACCAAATGTCTCCTTGTAATGAAGTTAAAGTAAAAAAAAAACCCTAATATTAGTGACAGACTTTGATAATCAAGCACCATTTTTTTTGGAGGAAGCCTCATCCTGTCTGTTGAAAGGAGGAGGTATATTCCATTACTGTGTTTTCCCCAAGGCCATTCATTCACACACTGGGACCAAATTTCTGTTTGTGAATGCCCAGAGGTTATTCTTAGCAATGAAAAAGATGTTTAAAAAAATTCAATACAAACATGGCTGTCTGGGCACACACACATACACACACACACACATACACACACAACACAAACCCTAGAGACTCAGATCTATGTACTTGGAGCTCCAAATAAATATCACCAGCAGAATAATTTACAGAAAGACTGAGGGACCAAATCATCCCTCTTAACAAGGCCAAGGCTACCATGGGAAATAATTATCTGGTTGACATTTGAAGTCTGAGATTGTACTGCTGACACCGTTATCATCACAGATACCAGCAGGCACAAAGATAGCCACCCAACTGAAGTCAGTGAGTTTATACTTAACCCCTCTCCCCCAAATACCATGTACAACAATTGTCTATATAAGAAAAAGCAGACTGGATTCAAATATCTTCCTAGTGGACGGACAATATTCTTCTTTTAAGACACAAAGTCAGCATTTTTTTAGTCTGTTGTTTAACAGTGTATGGACCAATGAAGAAAAGTACTACCATTTCAAAGCCTTTTCAGAGCATCATTTGCACCACAGATAAAATTCAATGGCTAAGAACAGGTGTTCATGTGTTATAAACCTATTAAGTGGCTATGAGAAACTGAGCAGCCAATGATAAAATTATACTGCCTACACCTTGTGACTATGGGGTGAGTTCCATTCTCTAATTCAGCATCCCAGACTCCACATCTTTGTTCACACCATTCACAAAACCCGGGATGTTTTCCTGTCTCTTTTTTATCAGTTGAGATACTCCCTTTACTTCAGAATTTAGGTCATTCAGCACCTCTTCCTAATATAACCTTCCCTGATTTGCCCAGCCAGAAAGAACTCCATCACTCCCTTGAAGTCTCAGGGCATTTTGTGTGAATCCCTTATGTACATTACAAAACGGCTTCTTCAAGAGGTAGTAAGTTCCATCTCTTTTGTGTTCTTCAAGCAGAGACTGGATGACCACTTGTTAGGTATGTTAGACTGGTGTAAAGATTAGACTAAATGGCTACTGAGGTCTCTGC
Organism: Petaurus breviceps papuanus; assembly: GCF_028583685.1. NCBI lineage: Eukaryota > Metazoa > Chordata > Mammalia > Diprotodontia > Petauridae > Petaurus > Petaurus breviceps. Next base: position 16,979,839 of record NW_027187352.1, read on the forward strand.
CAGCTCTTAAATTCTGATCCATCTGGCAAGTAGGATGCTTTCAGAAAAACCTGGAAGACTTATACTAAACTGTTTCAAAGTGAAGTGAGTATTTCCAGGAGAACATTATATACAGTAACAGCAATACTGTACTATGATCAACTGAGAATAGTTGAGCTATTATCAGCAATGCAATCATAATCTAAAAGCAATTATCAAGGACTCATGATGAAAAATGCTATTCACTTCCAGAGAAAGAACTGATAAAATCTGAATGTAGATCAAAGTATACTTTTAAAAAAATACTTATTTTTCTTACCTTTTTGTTTGTTTTCTTTTGCAACATGGCTAATATGAAAATATGTTTTGCATGACTGTGCATATATAATTCATATAAAATTGCTTGTCTTTTCAAGGAGAGGGGAGGGAAGAGAATTTGGAATTCAAAAATTTAAAAATTGTTATAAAATTTTTACATGTAATTGGGAAAAAATAAAATAAGAGAAAAATTTTGATTAATTCCTATTCTAAAATATATCATAATTACATGTGTGTATGCATGTGTTTGTGGTGTGTGTGTGTGTGATAGACTCACAAAAGGAACAGCTGAAATAAGCCTAAGAAATCAGTAATGTGGTATGGCAGAAAGGCCACTGGCAATCTTAAATTGGAGGCTACAGATTCAAATCCTATCTCTGAAGGGTACTAGCTGTGAATCTCAGGCAAGTCACTTAAACTCCCTGGGTCTCAGTTCCCTCACATGTAAAATGATGGTGGCCCCTGAGGAGGATCTTTTCCAGCTTGAGGTCAATCAGCCTAACATTCTAGTTCAAGCTCCCTCACTGCCCCTAAGTGCAGGTTGGTGGCCCCAGTCCCCAGAGTACTCAGTCTTGGGGTATATTTCGGTTGAACTATTTCTTATTTGTCTCTAGATCCCTGCTGCATCTGCCATAGGCCCTGGGATATGATGACATAAGAAGAAGCTTTCGGGAAGAGTGTAGCTCTTCTGATTAGGAGACTTCAGATCTGACGGCTGCATTCCGGTATTCATAGAACTCTCATTGTGATGAAGCCTTCACCTTAATCTGTTCGACCTTCTATGCATTATCCCATTTGTGTCTCACAACAATGCTGGGAGGGACTTTTTTTGTTGTTGATATTGCTGCTCAGTCATGTCTGACTCTTCACGACACCATTTGGGGGTTTTCTTGGCAAAGATCCTGCAGTGATTTGCTATTTTCATCTCCAGCTCATTTTACAGATGAGAAACTGAGGCAAACAGGATTAAGTGATTTGCCCACTGTCACACAGCTAATACATGTCTGAGGCCAGATTTGAACTAACGAAGATGAATTTTCTTGATTCCAGGCCTGGCAATCTGTACCCTGTACCACCTCGGTAGGGACTACAGGCATACATTGGTTAGATATGACGGCTAAAAAAGTGATGCCCATGGTCACACAGGTAGTAAATATAAGAAGTGGGATTTGCATTCAGGCCCTCCTTAATCCAAGTCAAGCACTGTACCCAATCGATCAACCGCCAAATATTTGTTAAGCATTTATGATATTCCAGGCACAGCGCTTAAACTCTGGGAATATGAAAAGGTCAAAAAATAGTCCCTACCCTCGGTGAGCTCTCATTCTAACAGGGGACACAAGAAGCTAGGAGGTAATCTGAGAAGAAAGGCATTAGCACTGGAGGGGACCAGGAAAAGCCTCTTAAGTAAGAGTGGAACTAAGTCCTCTGACTCTAAATCTGTCTCCCTTTCCACTTTTCTACTAACAACTTTGGAGTCATTTGGTTGACAAAAATTCTGTAAAATGTGTATTCACCAATCAGGATACAGGATGACATAAAATGCATATATATTTAGAAAAGGAGGTGGGCTGATCATGTAGTAAGAGTGAGAGAACACAGACAGAAAGATCTAGAATGACACTGTTATTCTAAAGATAGTTGAAGGTGCAAAAGAAGGCCTTCAATGCATTGGATAAGTACTCTATGGAGTATTTATGGAAAGACACAGACAAGACTTGCCTAAAATGAGGAGCAGAGGAAAAATCCACCAATGAGATTCCAGATCCAAGAGACTATCTAAGTTTGCCTCACTGGGATGTTGGGAGGGTCAGATGAGATCATGTCTATAAAGAACTTTGAAAACCTTAAAAGGCTGTTTAAATGTCAGCTATGATTACTGGGTTTGCTGTTATTAATTCTCAGATGGGAACTATGAAGAAAGTAGGCACCGACAAATGAATTTTTAATCCTTGCTTTAGCATTTAATTGAAACCTTTTAATACAAGTCCTGTAATTTCTACCTTTCTAACATCTCACACATGTCCCCTTCTTTCCTGACACTGACAGCACTTTGGTGTGGCACTTCTTGCCTAGATTATTGCACTAGTCTGCTGGTGTGTTGGCCTGCCTCAAGTCTCTACCCATGCTAATCCATCTTCCACTCCCTTGTCAGATTGATTTTCCTAAAGCCCAGATCTGACCACGTTGCTCCCCATTCAATAAAATCCAGTGGCTTCCTGTTACCTCCAGGATCAAATTTTGAATCCTCTAATCTGAAGGTATTTTATAACTAGGCCCCTTCTACCTTTCCAATCTTTTTACATCTTATGTCCCTTGTGTGCAATCCAGCAACCCTAGCCTCCTCTCTGTCCTTCACATACAACACTTCATCTCCTGACTGAGCATTTTTTTTTTTTTTGCTTTTCAGAGGGGGTAGGGCAGGGCAGTTGGGGTTAAGTGACTTGCCCAAGGTTACATGGCTAATAAATGTTAAGTGTCAGAGGCCAGATTTGAACTCAGGTCCTCCTGACTCCAGGGCTGGTGCTCTATTCACTGTGCCACCTAGCCACACCTCTGAGCATTTTCTATGGGAAATACCATAGATATAATTTGGCCCAACCCCCACATTTGATGGGGGGATGCTCCTTATTCTTATACCAGGCACAATGGCTGCTCCTCTAGCCTAGAAAGCTTCTTTCCCTCCTCCTTTCTGCCTGTTTGTTTCCCTTGGGCCTCTGCTAAGAGTTCATCTTTTTTTATTTAAAGCTATTCCCAGTGATTCCTTATTGTAGTAACTCCTTTAGGCTATGAGCCCTTTGAGAATGAGGACTTTGAGGGGTTTGTTTGTTTGTTTTTGCCTTTCTTTAACCCCCAGTGATCAGCACAGTGACTGACACACCCAGGCACTTAATAAATCATACCCAACTGATAAAATATTCAATCCAATAAAACAATACAAATTTGAATTGTTTCTATTTTCATTATTTCTTCCATTTCTTGCTGGCTTTAGATATTGTGTGGTTCTGGGGAAGGTAAGTATAATGAATCTCTGGTGCTCTGTTCTTGGTGAAAAAAAAGAAAAACAAACAAAAAGGCCAAGATCTAAGCAAATAAGCTAAATAGATCAGACAAATTCCAGATAAATTTAACAAAATTATAGAAATCAATATATCTACTGAATCTGCCTAGTCAGTTAATAAGAAATTACTAATTGCTGGCTTTGTGTCTGTTGCTGTGTTAAGGACTGCAATTACAAAGAAAGTCAAAATAATTTCCTGTTATCAAGGAAATGGAGGTGATGACTGGAGTCCAATGGAGGAGAAGGTATGTCAGTTAGAATACTCCGAAGGCAAATGAGCTGAGATTTGCCAAAATAAACATTTATGTACTTCGTGACCTTTCTCTCCATCAGAGGAAAAATACAGTCACAAAGTCACAGGCTACTGTCCCAGAAAGGAACCCTAGAGATTACCAAACCTAACCCTTTCATACCGTGTTTCCCCAATAATAAGACCTATCCCGAAAATAAGCCCTCCCCTTACTGTGTAAGATTCCTCTAAAATAAGCCCTCCCCCGAAAATAAGCCCTATTGAGATTGCTACTGTAGTGAAGGTGATCCCCTGCGCTACACGCTACATTACGCTACCCTCTGTATGCACCATCCCCCTCCCCCCCCCCCCTTTCATCCTCCCTCACCCCCCCCCCGGAAACGCACGCCGCGCTCCGAGCTGCATCCAATCAGAGCTGCAGCAGTGAGCGAGTCATCCTGTTCTTCCTCAGTGATTTGCTTGCTGGCGCCATTGGGAGCAGTGCCACGGAGGAGAGCTAAGGCAGGACAACATAAAAACCCGGTATGTAAGCGGTAGTGAGGGGGCATGATGGAGGATAAAAAGGGCATGAAGGAGGAAAAAAGAAGAACTCAGGGGGCATGATGGAGTGAAAAGAAGGACTGATGGTCATAATTTTATTATTCTGTCTGTTTTGACCCCCAGACATGAGTACTAAAAGGAAGAGCTATACTGTTGAGTATAAGAAAGCAATTGTAGAGGAGTCACATGGCAAGAATCTTGCAGTTTTCTGTAAAGAAAAACTTTTGGATCTTCGAATGGTCAGAAAATGGAGAGCAGATTATACCGTAACAACCTCAATCAACAGGTGGATGAGGGAAAAGGGAAAAAACGCAGGTCTGGATCAGGTCGGCAGCCCTTATATCCTGACTTGGAGATCCTCATTGGTGAATAGATTGCTGACAGGAGAGCAAAGGCCTTGGTTGTGCACAGGGCTGATATTCAAGCATTTGCCCTTTCAATGGCACCAGAGTTTGAAATGGTCTCAGAAGGATTCAAAGCATCCCAACACTGGTTGGACGGTTTCCTTCAACGGTATGAACTGTCCCTAAGAAGATCAACAACACTGTTTAAGCCGGAAGATGCTGAAGTTATTAAACGTGCACTTGCATTCAAGTCCTTTATTGATAGGATCGACATTTCCAAGTACCAAACCTGCAATATGATTGCTATGGATGAAACTGCAGTGTTTATGGGACAAGGATCTCAAACAACAATTCATCACAGGGGTGCAACGTCAATCTACATTCCCACCACTGGCTATGAAAGTGCACGGGTCACCTGTGTTTTGGCAATTCGTTTGGATGAAAAGAAAGCCACACCTCTAATCATCAGTAAGGGCAAGAAAGATAAGATTGAACGTGTATCTGGCATTTACGTTCTTGAAACCGAAAAAGCCTGGTGTACACAACCCGTTATAAGAAGTGGGTTGATTTAATGCTGCCACTTGTTATGCGAGGTAACCAAAGAGGTCTGATAGTCTGGGATTCAGCCAGCACTCACCGCGCTAAAGAAATGAAGAACTTCCTTGCAGAGAGAAGAATAGATCAAGTAATGATTCCTGCAGGAATGACTGCTTATCTCCAGACCCTTGATATTGCAATAAACAAGCCATTCAAGGACCATTTGCGCATGGAAGTCAATGACTACATTGAAAATAGAATGGAAAGAAATCAGTGTGGAAACTTTGTGAAGCCCTGTCTGCAAGAAGTCGTGACTTGGGTGAAGAAGTCATGGGATAAAATTACTGACAGCTGTGTCGCCAAGGCACTATGAGCAGGTTACCTGGACAAGACATATTCATTTAAAGAGAGCTATATTGCTGGACATGACAGATTGGGTCCACTTCTTCTGAAGGAAATGGTGGCGCAAGACATCAAGGACGGAATTCAGGGTATGGACACTTATGACAATGTTGTTGAAGAAGATGACATGATCATTATTGAATAAAGGTACATTTTTTTGTTCACATTTACCTGTTTATTAAAATTGCTGTCAATGTTCATTAAAATAAGCCCTCCCCTGAAAATAAGCCCTCTGGTGTTTTTCTGTCCAAAAAAAATAATAAGACAGTGTCTTATTATCGGGGAAACACAGTATGGAAGATCAAGAAATTGAGGGATGGGGCAGCCAGGTGGCTTGGTGAGTGAGAGCACTGGCCCCAGAGTTGGGATGACCTGGGATCAAATCTAGGCTCTGGTACTTAGTACCACACCCAGAAACAACTGGCGGTGTAACCTTGAGCAAGTTACTTAACCCCAATTGCTTAGGGGCGGCCAGGTGGCTCAGCAAGTAAGAACACCAGCCCTAGAGTCGGGATGACCTGGGATTGAATCCAGGCTCAGATACTTAGCACCACACCCAGAAATAACTGGCCTTGTAACCTTGAGTAAGTTGCTCTAAAAAAAAATAATAATAAATTGAGGGCCATAAGAGATGAATTGATTTAGCCAAGATATACAATTAGTGAGTGGAAGACTGGTTGGGATAAAATCAATATTCTAAAACTCAATGAATGGAACACATATACATAAGATATGATTATATCTTAAGACTGACCCTTTCTCATGCTTTATGACTTTGTTGGACCAATTGGATTTTGTATGATTCTTTGGGAGAGTTCCAAAGTGGTTATCTTTTTTTCTTTTTGCTTTTTGGAAGGCAATTAGGGTTAAATGACTTGCCCAAGGTCACACAACTAGTTTTTTTTTTTTTGGTGGTGTGTCTGAGGCCATATTTGAACTCAGGTCCTCCTCACTCCAGGGCCGGTGCTCTATCCAAGTGGTTATCTTAACAATTCATTATCTTGGTTTGGCAGAATTTCATTAGAATAGTGTCCAAGGTGCTTGCTCTCCTGTAGAAAGTGATCTATATGGCACCTCACACATTTAAACTGCATCCAAAACACAGATAGATAGACAGACAGAAGCACCATCCTGATATGCAATCCAATCTTTGCAGGTACCCATATAGTCCATTACTTTTCCTCTCTAAGGGAAAAATAATTTATGAACAAAAAATACATACATGTATATGTACAACACATATGTATATACATACGTGTGTGTGCCTACTAGTGGTATGGTCCAATTGGTATGTGTAACTATATCATTACTGAACATTTCTTAGTTTTAGAAATTAAACCCTGGAAGTGATTATGAGTTCTGAAGAGTGAAGAATAGAGTACCATTTCTGGTCAATCCAACTATTCTGGAAACATTTCAAGAATGATATCAGAAGAGGTTTCTATATGTCTTTTATCCAAGGACAGGCTCATTAACAATTTGGCTACAGGGAGATGAATCCTTTGGGGCTGTCTTCTATAGTAATCATATGATTGTCAGTCTGAATTCATTGAGGGGGCATCCAAACTCATAAAATCATGGGTCAATAAAATACTGAGTTATAAGCCTCAGAAATATAGTGCTGAAAAAGAAAGACATCTAAACAAGAAAAAAATCTTTTATTTATGCTTTCCATCTAAAATGGTCCTCAGTGTTCTCTGGCTATCGTTAAATATAAACTAAGGCTTCATTCCTTAGTCATTCTCCTCATTTTTTAAAAAGAGGAATATTGTTTTGTTTTTTACTTCTAAGGCTCATCCTACAGACAAAACAGGCTGTCAGGATCTTTCTTAGGAATAATGGGTTCCTTCTCTAGAGTATATCCTCCAGCTGTGCCTCTAAAGCTCTACCCTCCACAAACCCTTCCTCACTGGCCTCCTTTAACCTTCATTTTACAAGACTGTTTTATGTTTATAATAATAGCCATCATTCACATAGTGCTTACTATGTGCCAGGCACTCTGCTAAAGGATTTTACAAATATTATCTCATTTGATTCTATTGATTCTATTATTAACTCCCATTTTACAGAGGTGTAAACTGAGGCAAACAGAAGTGAAATTACTCCAGGGGTCATACAGCTAGGAATTGTCTGAGCCTGGATTTGAACTCTCCTTTATTCCGGGCTCAGCACTCTGTGCATGATGGTGCCACCTCGCTCGTGGTCTAAAAGGGTCCTCAGAAGTCATCTAGTCTAACGCCAAGATTTTACACATGAGGAAACCAAGACCCAGAGAAATAAAGCCCGTTTTGTCTGTAGTATGAGCCTTAGAAGTAAAAAAAACAAACAAACAAAAAAACAAAAACCAGACAAAACCAATGTTTCTCTTTTTAGTAAATGAGGAGAATGACTAAGGAATGAAGCCTTAGTTTATATTTAATGATAGCCAGAGAACACTGGGGACCATTTTAGATGGAAAGCATAAATAAAAGGTTCTTTTCTTATTTAGATGTCTTTCTTTTTCAGTGCTATATTTCTGAGGCTTATAACTCAGTACTTTATTGACCCCACGGTTTTATGAGTTTGGGTGCTTCCTCCATGGATTTAGACTGACAATTATATGACTACTATAGAAGACAGCCCCAAAGGATTCATCTCCCTATATCCAAATCACATTGCAACAAAGGCAGGATTCAAACCCAGGATTGCAGACTCCAAATCTATTGCTATTTTTACTACACTTTTGGCAAACGTTGTATTTTATTGAGAGAAAAAAACAGGACTTTTACTGTAAGTTTATTCATCAAGCTTTGTCATATCTACTATTCCCCTCCACCCCCCTTTTGCCTCTTTTCCTGGAGAAAGTTGTCTGCCTCTCTTTTCTAAAGCTAAACTCTCCATTGAGATCCTCAATCTTATATTCCTTTCTGCCACTTCTCTTTGACTACTTTGAGTTGGAAAGGAGCTCAGTGATCATGAAGACCAGTGGTCCCTAACATTTATTGTATCATGTACCCCTTTGGCAGTTCGGTGGAGTCTTCTGAGAATAATGTTTTTAAATAATTGAAGGAAATGTTAAATTTCAGTTAGAAGTTAATGAAAATAAAGATTAATTTTTCCTCCCCTCCATCCAAGTTCATGAACCCTTGAAAGCTATTCACAGACTTCTAGGACATGTGTGGACTCCAGGTTAAGAGTCCCTGACAGAGGTCAACTCTCCCTCCATCCCCACCACCATGTTAGTGAAGAAACTGAAGCCCATAGAGGTTAAGTGACTCTTAAGGTCACAGGACTAGAACCCAGATCCCCTGATTTTCCATCACTGCTCTTTCTACTAGACCATTTTTAGCTCTCCTCTTCCTGCTCCTCCACAAATCAGCTATTTAACTGCCTAGGAGTGAAAAACTTTTTTTTAATGCTGATACTGTGGATATTTTGTGTAATAGTTCAAGGAGGAAATGTGCTATATAAATAAACCAGGAAAATAAATAAATTAATCGGTATTAACACTTATTAAAGGCCTTTTCCAATACTTCTTTATGTTAAGGAGGTGACCTTGAGATTCTCTAATAGTCTAGACCTTGGATTTTACACGTGCAAGGAACTCCCTTGTGAGGAAATTCTGCCTACCAATGCAGGTTGGTTACAGCCTTAGAGAATTGCCTGGCACACTAAGGTCAAGTGACTTGAAGGGTCATACAGCTAATAAGTGCCTGAAGTGGGATTTGTAGGTCTTCCTGCCTTCAAGTCAAGCTCGGATGAGAAAGCTGAATTGACTATGCCTATGAACACTATACTGTGGCAGATCCAACAAATTGCAAAGGCCTGTGATGAAATAATTCTGTTATCCAAGGACTACTCTGGCTAAGTCAACCTCAAAGGACTGGTTTTTATTTCTTTTTTTTTTTTTTGGAGGGGGGAAGGCAGGGCAACTGGAGTTAAGTGACTCCCCCAAGGTCACACAGCTATTAAGTGTTAAGTGTCTGAGGTCGGATTTGAACTCAGCTCCTCCTGACTCCAGGGCAGGTGCTCTATTCACTGTGCCACGAAGCTGCCCCCGGGGAGTGGTTTTTCAATGGCAACTAGGCTAGAAGATCATCTATTAAGCTGAAGAAGGCCCAAGTTCTTGGTTGATGAAGGGAGCTCTCTTACCAATTAGATACTTCAAGATTGAAACAAATAACCGTTAAAATCAATACTTAACTCAGCATTCTAATTCCCCATTCACCAAGATGTTCAGGCATTCCACAAATATTCACACCTTACTGTGTGCAGAGGGAAAACAGAGTAGAGTAGTGGGCAGTATTCTAGACTTGGAGTCAGAGACCTGGGTTTAAACTCCATCATACATCCTCTGTAACTATGGCATCATATATCTTTCAAAGACCTCTTGTTTAGATTAACATGCTAGGTGCTGGGGGAGATATAAACATTAGATAAGGGAGGTTCCCTGCCTCTCTGAGCTTTCAGTATAGTAGGGAATAAATTACTTTAGTTCTTTTGACAAAGTTTGTTTTGGCATAGGTCATAAACAATAGACAAATGAGGATTTCTTCCCACAAGGAGATAGGTCTACTATAGTTCTGGGCTTGAGGTTTATACTCACTCTTACTTATATGCTGATACAAATTTAACAAATACACTCATTTTTTTTTACAAATTTTACAAAGTTTTAATGTCTGTTTTGCTGCTTGCAAAAAACTTTCCTAACTCAAAGACAATAAAGAAAAGGGGAAAGAAAGTCTGGTCTCTACAGAACTCCCAGAGCATGTGGGGCTCTCCCTATAGGGATTAGGGGCCTGGAGTCAACTGAAAACCACACCCATATCTTTTATATGAGAAAGCAAACCGTTTTATCTTGGTGCTTATGCTACAACACTGATCCACTGGCAGCAGGAGGGTGTTTTTACGTTTCTCCCACTGAAGTTTCCCTCTGTTCTGGGATGATTGGATCATTGAGTGCTAAAACAAATCAGAATAGGGTCCATTGCTAGCCCTCTTCCTCTCCTCTTAGATCTCCTCTTCTATCCTGCTTTGGACCTATATGTACAGACTGTATTTAATTCTAGATAGGGTAAAAAGTCCTCTGTTTCCCTGAATCATATAAAGTATTCCAAATCTCTCAGAACCCCTAGAACATATAGAGTATATAAATGAATGTCTAAAAAAAAACTCACTCCTCTTTAGGATAAACAGGTTAACTTTAAATGGAAAGCAAATTCAGAAAAACCCCAAATTAGTGTGGGACTCCCATATGTTTTTCATCCACTTTGTTTTTGTAATGTAGATGGTTAGCTCAATTTATGCCACTGAGGAGGCTTTCCAGGACTCCTGCAAATAGTATGATAGTATTTTCAAATATGAACATTTGTAAAATTTCAATGACAATTGGAAATTTTTCATTTGGAACTTTCATAGAATATCTTTTATTAGATTGGCTCACACCGTCAACAAACTTATAGACATATTTAACAGCTTGCTTGATGACAATACAAATGTCATATATATCTCTAGATTTATATTTGTAATTGAATCTTATGGTTTTGATGTGAGTTAAAAATCTCATATAAAGAAAATCTCTAAAGTTGTATTTCTGTGTACTGAGCAAAATCAATAAATAGCAAATACAGAGTGATCTTATAATCTCCATGACTCAGTAAGCTACATGACTAGAAGGATTTGGTTTGTTATGGAAGATCCCTTGAGACTGCCGCCCTGTTACCATCTCACATTCTTACTTAGTCAGTTAGCCAATAAACATTCATTAAGTGCCTTTTGGGGGTAGTTAGGTGGTGCAGTGGATAGAGTGGTAGGCCTGGAGTCAGGAAGGCTCATCTTCCTGAGTTCAAATCAGGCCTCAGATACTTACTAGCTGTGTGACCCTGGATAAGTCACTTAACCCTGTTTGCCTTAGTTCCCTCATTTGTAAAATGAGCTGTAGGAGGAAACGGCAAACCATTTCTAGTATCTTTGCCCAGAAAACCCCAAATGGGGTCATGAAGAGTTGGACACAATTGAAATGACTGAACAACAACAAATTGTCCAAGATCTGGAGGTGTAAAGGCAAAAGGTCTGCTTTTCAGGAGTGTGCAGTCTAATGGGGGTGACAACCTACCAACAATTATGTACAAATAAGTTCAAGTTCAGGACAAATGTGATAATCAATAGTTAATGTATACTGAATGTGATTTGGGAATGCAGTATATGTTTTGTTTTATATCTGCTTTCTAGCACAACATCTAGCACAGTGCCTTGAAAGTCTAGATTTGGCTTGGACCTCAAATTTCATCAAAACAAGGAACTTCCATTGAAGAAACTCCCTCTCTAAGTGTAGCCCCATTCTCTACAATTTGGAGTTCTAGAGCACTGCCCAGGGCAGAGGTGTCAAAGTCAAACAGAAACAGACCATTCATCTGTACATGAGGATTCCTGGGGCCCACAGACTCACTAAGCTTTAAAATGTAATATTATTGATGTTTGATTGTATTTACATTTATTTTGTTAACTATTTCCAAGTTACATTTTAATCTGGTTCTTAGACACTCCAGAGTGTTATGGATCACGTGCCAGTGGCAGAGATGTTGGACAGGTCTTCCTGGGTCTATCCACTATATTATGTTGGCTCTATAACCTTGTACATCACTATAAAAATGCATATTAAGTAAAAAAAAAGATGAGTTAGACAGTCATGGAATTCCAGAGATTGAATGGACCTTAGCTGCCATCTAATTCAAGACATACCTGAATAGAATCCTCATTTAAATATATTTGGCAATCGGTCATTAAGGTTCTGCTTGAAGCTTCCAGAGAAGGGAAGCTCTTTGAAGCAGCTCAAAAGTTACTCAGGTGACTCAGTTCTTTAAAAATTAAAATGTAACACTGTGTGTGTATGTGTGTCTAGTCTCATGCACCAATGAACTAGAAGAGTTTAAAAAAAAATAACAAATAACCTTGGAGCTCAAGGCTGCTCAGCATAGTCTTAAGTGAAGAAGGCTAAATTTTTTTTTAAATGACACTTTTAAAGGATAATCTTTCCTTTTGCAGATCCTTTGCTTCCTCCACCCCCCAACCACTCCTTTGGGTGAGCATCCACCACACTAACTTTTATCCTCACAATAGGGAGTGGACTATTCAAATCACTGCTTACAGTACATGGAACATTAAGATGGGGCCTGACAAGGTGAGATCGTACTGGTTAATGTCCTGTTTTATTGCCTTGGAAAAGGCTTTTCCCCCCTCCTGTCTTCATCCTGATGTAGCCTAAGCCACAGGGGCTTGTCTCAAATGATCACTGAACTATGCTCATGTCTATGTGATTTTTACAGGTTAATTCCAGCTGCTGGGAGAAAGTGGCCTTATTACCACTGCCCTTTTGAGAATGACTTCTTAGACACTGCCAGATTCATGTACCTGGTCTCATAAATAACTCAAATTATTTTTAAAAGATTAAAAACTTAGCCTTGTGATAGTTATTTATTTTGGAAAGAGAGTGTGTTGTTTTGGAATTAAAAGACCTGGGTTCAAAAGCAGGCTCTGCACCTAATACTTGTGTGACCTTGGTCAGGTCATTCAGCTATAAAATGAGGGCATTCTGTAAAATGAGGTCCCTTCTAGCTCTCAATATATAATTTTATGAGAAGTGAATAATAATGCATGTTCTTTTAACCTCTTTTAATCTGTCCTTATTTTATGGAGATTGGGTGGATGAAAGAAGAAGGCTGGGAAATTAATCAATTGTGTGAGTTGGAAAATTTTGGATCCTCATTTACAAGTCAGCTTTTTAACCATCGATCACATAAGAGCATTCTAATAATTTAGAGCAGTATGTAAAAAAAGGCACTGGGTTTCTGCATGCTGAACGTTTGTGGGCAAACAAAAAGCATTTGATTCAATAGGAACAATTCACATTGTCCCATCAATTAAACGCATGTCGATATCAATAAGAAAATAAATACCATATAAAGAACTAAAATCAAACTATGTTTAGAGCTGTATAAAACCAAGAGCCACAAAAGGCATTGGATGTGAGCATACAATATCCCCCAAGTTATTAACAGCTACCACAGAAATGGTGTTCTGCCACCCTGGCCTGGACAAATGATTGATGGCTTTGCACACTGTATTTTTTTTCTCAGATGATTATATTGGACTCATAAGTCCCATCCCAGAGTTCTAAATAAAGACTCTTGTAGTTGAACCTTTATTCTCAAAGAGGACCAATGACATCATGAGGATGATGTCTTGACTTGAATATGAACTGGTTTTAAGTGACGGCATTGCTGTGCAAAGTCTTGATATGGCAGCCACAAAGGGGAGATCAGTTTTGATGTAAATTTTCTTAAAACCAAGTAGAAATGAAATGAACCACAAGTCACAGATTGTGTGGATACGTTAGAGACTGTGGAGATAATGAATAAAGATATTTTAGTTACCAGCTTCAAAGAAGCACAATAGCATGGATGGAGACTGGACAGGAATAAACAAAGCCACCTGTATTATATTTCAGTCATTTTTGTCCAAGGAATGAACAGCAAGGCCGACATGTTTAATCTCACAGCATCGCTCACAATTGCTCCTGTGATGAGGTAGTGAGTTCCCTTCACAGATCAATTTTCAAATAGACATGAGATACTTATTTGTTAGGGATATTGCAAAAAGAACTCAAGTTTATCCAAGTAGAGGGACTCCTAGGTCTCTTCCAAATCCAAGATCCAATGAACTATGGATCAAAATATGGGTTGTTGATAAAACAAAAAGCAAAGTTCTGCTCACAGTCACCCAGGAAAAAGTGAAAAGAAATATATACAGTGCTCCATCAGGATCACAGGACTTCATGACCAACAAGTGGTTCTACAGGTGTTTAGGGGTGACCAATTATTGAACCTGTAGTTGTCAGGTGGGTCATATGGTAAAAATGAAGGACAGATGGATCCTTCAAATGACATATTATGACTCCTAGGCCCATAAAGAGATGAATAAGAGGTCAAGACCTTGAAGGAATGAGCCAGTGGTTCAATTTTTTTTTGGACATGGTGAATATAAGTATTAGATTATCAGCTCCAGGGTTCAGCAGATCTGTTCTCTAGTCATGATCAGACATTACAAATTCAATGTGATTTATAATTCTCTATTAGAATGCAATGATTGTGACTGAGGAGCAAGCTCTCATTCTTCTTGATGATATTCACCTCTCTAGCCACTGCCATTTAACTAAGCCTTGGGAAACCATTTAACCTGAGGCATGAGTCTCTCATCTTTGCCCTCATTGTACCCTTCTACCTAGCTGACATAATGCTTTAAACAAAAACTTGAGAGGGAAATTTAGCATTGACTAAAATGATTAGCTGCTGAGAACCCAGAGAGTTAGCCTCATGTCCATAAATTCATTTAGAAGCATACTGTAATTTGCAAAAGATTTCAAACAAGCATTCTTAGCAGATGTCTGCCTTACTTGGTCACTCTTATGAGACCTTTTGAAGGACATAATAGGAAAATCAGGTTATAGCTTGGGTCCTAAATACCAGGGAAAGTTATGTAATTGAAGCAGTTATAGCTTTTTTTTTCTCCCCAAGGGGAGCATGTTCACTGGGAAATAGCAAGGCCATACCTTACTATGCCTGACATTTATTCTATAGGTAACCAATAGTCTTTCAACATTTGTTACACAGTATAATGTCAGGCATGGCACAGATGATGTTTAAGGCTACTGAGTGAAAGGGATGCCCTTTGAAGCTCCCATTATATGAAAACTCTTAGAGTTATTATGTGTGCCAAGCAGTAATACCTTCAATTACAGAACGATTGAACTAGGGTGCCTTTATATTGTCATACAATCCATTTTTCTGAGATTAAAGGTCTTTTATATTCAACCCTTTAAACTTTATGAAGACCTGTTCAATATCACACATCAAATCTGACAAAGCATGCAAAGCAGACTCGGCTTCAATCCTGGGTTTTCACACAGGTGAATAAAAGTGAAATTTCTTCCACAAATCCCACATGATAGACTCTCTTTGAGATTGATGCCACATGCCATGATTCAAGTCTCTCTTATGATGAAAGAAAATCTGTATGGATCAGAATGAAAACATTCTGGAAGATGAATGGAGTTAGGAACTGTGTGACTCCTTAAAATGCAACTTTGGTACAAGGGAAAGAAGACCAGATTTGGGGTATAAAAGACCTGGGTGGCAGACCCTCCAGCCTCTGCCATTCACTTGGTATGTGACCTTATGAAGTCATTACATACCTGTCAGCTTCAGTTTTCTTACCTGTAAAATGGGGCAAATGTCACTGGATAACCTACTGCACATGGTTGTTACAAAAATCAAATTTTATATGCAAATATATATATTTGTATATATAATATACAAATGTAAATATATAAATTTGTATATATTATATATAATATATGTATACATATTAATAGATATAAAATATTATTTTAATAGTCCACCATTATTGTTATTTGATTTATATTATCTTAATTTTTATTTGATCTTGGTCTATAATATCATGTGGGCAGTTAGGTGGTGAAGCAGATAAAGTACCAGGCCTGGAATCAGGAAGAAGCCTCCTCTTCCTGAGTTCAAACCTGGTTTTAGACACTTATTAGCTGAGTGGCCCTGAGCAAATCACTTAACCATATTTACCTGAGTTTTTTCATCTGTAAAGTGGATTGGAGAAGGAAATGGCAAATTACTGCCGTATCTTTGCCAAGAAATTCCCAAATGGGGTCATAAAGGGTCAGGCCTTACTTGAATAAAATGATCGAATAACAACAAGTATAATATCACAACAGACTATTTGAAAACTGCCAATTACCATGAAATTCAGTGCTTTCCTAGATTATTCCTAGGGCCCTATGTTCCTGTTTCTAAATCTTGTTTAATTTTTTTTCCAAACTCTCCTCTCCCCTCTCCTCTCCTCTGTCTCTGGTCTCTCATTTCTTCAAGTTGTGAGTCCTCTTACTTAACCCAAATCTCTAAAATAAGCCTAAATGGATTTAGGATGAAAATTAAGTCCTAGTTCCATGAGATGTCAATGCCTTGTGTTTATGATACATATGTCCCATATGTATCATACATGCTAAACATGTTACTTGTTCATAGATTATTTCACATGTTTTTTTCATATTTTAAAAGTAGCAGCATAGCCTAGTACAGTGAGAGCTTCCTGACTTGGAATCAGGAAGAGACCTGAGTTCAAATTCCATTTCAGATGTTTGCTAGCTCTATGACCCTGGACATGTTATTTAACCCCTCTAGACCTCAGTTTCCTCTCCTATAAAATGAGGTGGTTGAACTCTATGAATTCTAAATTACCTTCTGGTTCCAAATCTATGACTCTGTATTAACTTATTGCCCCCTTATTAAAGAATTCTTGTTGTGTTAGTTCTGAGTTGTAGCAGGCTTACAGAAAATTTCCTGTAGAATAGGATTAGTAAAATGGGAGTTTCTGCCACTATACACACTCTTTGACTAATGCGTCCTCCAAAAATTACATTTTAAAAACAAATTTAACATACATATCTATAGGCATATTTATAGGGAGGGAACTAGAGAGAGAGAGAGAGAGAGAGAGAGAGAGAGAGAGAGAGAGAGAGAGGAGAAGAGGAGAAGAGAGGAGAGGAAGGGAAAAAAAGAGAAAGGGAGAGAGGGAGAAAGAAATAAAAATGAATGGAGAGAGGTAGAGAGAGAAAGAGATGGAGAAGAGAGGGAAAAAGAGGGAGGAGGGAAAAAAGAGAGAGAGAAGAGACAGAGAGGGAGAGAGAGGAAAGAGGAAGAGATAATGGGAGAGATGAGGAGACAGGGAGACACAGAGACAGAGAGGGAAGGAGAGAGAGAGAAAAGTGTGTCTATATTGCCTTCTTCAGTGCACCATAACAACAGGGATTATTCCAATTTTGTATTCGCATCGTAGCCTAGAATCTAACATATAGCACAAGTTTAAGATTTGCTTTCGGATGAATTGACTGAGTGATGTATAGTAAGAAGTCTACTCATATTGTGTTTGGTCTGACTTAAGATTAAGTCTGCTCAATACAAACAGGGCTCCTAGATCTATAGGTTGGATATAGAAAATACCCCATCCATGCAACTTTCATTATTTGTTTTTAACTATTTGCTTGTTAATGAAACATGCCCAAAGTAGCTACTTCTTAACTTTGCAAAGAGTATGTTCTTTGACAAGAATTGACGATGCACTTATTAAGTGCCAGCTACTATTAGAAGAACTAGGAATCTAAAGACCAAAAAGAAATGGTATTTAAAAAATACATGCTTCTTTCCTTCCTTCCTCATGATGGAAGATTCTGGTAGATCGCATTGCTACTATGACAGGTGATATCTTCATTATAATATGCTCCATTCATGCAAATGATATACACCAACAAATAATTTCAAACAGGGATAAATAACTTGCCCAGGGTCACATAGCTAGCTGAGGTTGGATTTGAACTCAGGAAGATCAGCCTCCAGGCCCAGCAGTCTATCCACTGCTCCACCTAGCTGTCCTTAGGAAAGTTATTTAACCTCTATGTTCCTTAATTGCCTCCTCTCTCATCAAGGGAATTGGATAAGATGACTTTTAAGTTCCTTCCAGCTCTAAATCTATGCTCATATTATATCACCTATGTGGTGCAGTGGATAGAGAGCCTGCACCACAAATGAGAAAGACCTGAATTCAAATCTAACCCTCAGACTAGTTGTTTGCCTCAGTTTCCTCATCTATACAATGAGCTGGAAAAGGAAATGGCAAACAATTCCAGTATCTTTGCCAATAAAAACCCTAAATGGGTAATAAAAAGTCAGACAACTAAAAAAAAAGTAACAAAGATTGTATGTTTATTTCATTTAGTCCTCACAATAATCCTGTGAGGCAGGAACTATTATTATCCCTCTTTAATAGATGAAAATGGGGCTGAGAAAGATTAAGTCATTTGGATATCGTATAGGGTCAAATAGCTCATAACTGTCTGAGATACATTTTGAAATCATATCTTCTTGACTCTAAGTCAGGCAATCCATCCACTGTACCACCTAGAACTTAAATCTGTTGACTTTAAGTAGTTTCTATTTCACTGTACTGATAATCTGTGTAATTTCCTTGACTCTGATCTTTGCCTGTTTTCTGTCATTCAGTTTCAGTGGGTCCATATCACTACTTTGGTACCTGAACCAATTCTAACTGTGAACTAGAAGTCCCACTGCAGGGTTTTATGGTTCTGGGCTGTAGAATAAGTTACTCAGTCTCATACTAAAGCAAGAATCTATACAAATTTTATAAAGAAACTTTATTTCCCCAGAATCTTGAGATTAAAGGGAAAGGTAGTTTAAGAGAAAGTAGTTGTGAAGGTGCCTGATTAGACTGGGGAAGGTATATTACTGCCAATACTACCTTCCTCGATCCACTGGGAATTACCCACCCCTCATCTATCTCCCCCCACCCCCCAAATCATGGTAACAACAATCTCCAGATCTAACAGGTAATGCTTGGTAATCTACCAAAACATGCAATCTATCAGGTAGAAACCCCCTGACTTCCAGTCATCAATTTATCATAGAGACATAATAGAGTAATGGTAGGATTTGTTCTGAACTAAAGCTTTTCAGTTCCTGCCCAAGGCATTGTGGTATGTAGAGCTTTGAAAATAGATTTAAAAATTATTTCCCCCACTATTATTCGTGGACAACAGTTAAAAATTTTAATCTAGGCACCATGTTCATTCCTGTCTCCCCACCCCCAGTCTATTAGCAACTGAGGGTAATATGTGAGTTCCCAAAAATGTTTGCTAGCAAAGCTGATAGTTTTTGCCTATGCTATTTGTTGAACAACTACTTTAGAATGTTACCGATGCATGTTTCATAGCTTGAGACCACATTCCTGCTAATGTTATAAGACTGTAAAATAATAATAGAATTATACCATTGATAAACATATGCCTCATATGGCAAAAATCACCACCTTTCCATTTGGGACAGAGAAGAAAATAATGGACCTGGGATCAGAAAGATCCAAATTCAAGTCTTGCTTCAGATATTTACCAGTTTCGTGATCCTAGGTGAGTCATTTAATCTCTCTCACCCTGAGTTTCCTCATTTGTAAACGCGGATAATGATTGCATGTACGTTGCAGGATTGTTGTGAGGGTCAAATGAGATAGCATGCATAAATACCTTCTAACATTTATTTCTTAGAATCCTTACTCTTCTTCAGGTCTCAGTTTAGGAGATGCCTCTTGTAAAGAAGTCTTCCTTAATCCATCAGTCCCCTTGCTATGTTTGTCATTTCTCTCTCCTTAAATTATTTTATCTTGTCTTTTAAATTATCTTGTATTTATTTATCAGTGTACATGTTGTATCTACAGAATAGAATGTAAGCTCTTTGAGGGCAAGAAATGTATCCCCCCCCATAATCTTCAGAACTTAGCACAGTGCTTTGTACATAGTAGACACTTAGTAGATGCTTGTTAAATCGAATTTAATTAAAACAGAATGAATTGAATGCTATTTCTATTTTCTACTTTACTTTCAAATTTCTAGAAACTGTAGTCTTCACTTACTATTTTCTCAATAGTGAGCCCCTCATCTCTTTCCATTTAGTTTACTGTAATACTCTCCTAAGTTAGTTCTATCTCTTGCCTCTCTCCATACCAGTCCATCCTTTATACAGCTCTCCAAATAATTTTTCTAATCTGAAAATATAACTTTTTTACTTACACACTTCCAGTGATGCCCCCATTGCCTATGAAATAAGATGTAAAATCTTGACCCTGGCAAGGCCCTTTGCAATCTGGCTTTAGGCAAGGCAACAAGCATTGACCAAATACTAGGGAGGCCCTGTGCTAGCAATGTAGCTCATACAGATTCTTTCATGTACTCTACACTCCAGTCAAAGTGAATGATTCTCTGTATTCTATTGTCATCTTTTCTCTCCCACCTCTTTGTCTTTGCTAAAGATGTCTCCCATCCCAGAAGTAAATTCATCCCTTTCTCTTTCTGTCTACTGAAGTAATTCCCTTCTATCAAGGCCCAACTCAGTTGACCATCTCCTTCCTGAAGACTTCTTTGATTGCACCCACAGCCCCTCTTCAAATGCCTTATACATAGTACTTTGGAATTCTCCTTTGCACTAACCATAAATTACCATATGAGAGAATTAATTTTATACTATTATATTAATAACTATTAATTGTGATCCACCATTTTCCCAACTTTTTCCAACTCCTGTTAAGGTCAGTTAGTCTCTACAGGCATGGCTGATTGATGAGACTGCCTCTAACCCTTAAGGAACATGCTCCTCAATTTTGAGTGGGACCTCACCCATCTAGGAGACCTAATTTATGTTTAGAGTATAAACAAAATCCATTGGTGAGCCATCACCCTAGGGAAAGGAACCCTAGTCCTGCTCCCCTCCATTAAAGTTTAAGGTGACCCAGCTCAAGAAGGAAAAAACCAGCCAGAGAGGTCCAACCAGAGAAGGGAAATGGTTTCACTTCTCAGGCTGCTGAGTCTGATGATCAAGTTACAGTCTCAGAAGGAGTTGAAAACTCTTAGCCCACAGCGTCATTAAATGTTCACCAATCAGGGTTGAATTTAATCTGTCAAGGGAGTTCCTTTTCAAAAGGGATTTCAGGGTCTTCCTTGGGGTCTTTGGTTTTTGGTTACTGAGAGAAGACACTGACATCAATTCATTGATTACTGGCTAGCCTAATAAATAAATTAATTATTAATTACTCTACACTCTGTCTCTTGGGGTTTTCGTTCAACATACATAAATCAGTATGATAGTTTATACATATGCATGTGTATATACACAAAATAGTTATGCATATGTATGTGTAGATATGTATATGTGCACACATACATGTATATACATGTGCATGTATCTGTCTCCTTTTGGATTAATAAACTCCTTGAAAGTAGGTGTGTGCATATTTACACTTATATATATAATACATATATAGCCACATATTTATATGTATATGTGTATTTGAAGTCCCAGTGCCCATCACAGTACCTTTCATGTAATAGAAATGTAAAGTGTTTGACTGGATGAACTGAATTGTTTGAATAGAATCTGAAGGGCCACCCAATCCAACGTATAGAAGGATGGATGAGCCATCCTTCTACAAGTGATCATTTTGCCTCTACTAATCCAGAGTGATAAAGAAATAAAAAATGAAGACAAACCATGCATTGTGCTTACCTTTGGTTTTCTGTTCTCAAAGCTAACTGCCTAAGTATGGCCTCTGACTTGAAGAAGACCTCTCTTACAGGAAGTTGTGTTTGTTAATCCTCTTTAATTGTGGTATGAAATTCAATATTTGTGAATGCAAGCAGACTTTTGCATGGTAATAATAAAAATCAACTTGGAAGCCTTTCCTTAAATCATGAACTATGAGAACAGAAAGCTAAAACAGAAATGTCCTTTATGAATTTGCTAATTGTTGTTCATTTGGTATGACCACTCTCAAGAAGTGACCTTTAATGTCAATATCCTCAGAGCTCATTTCTCTCCAGATAAATTTGAGAACTTCAACCATCTTTCTAGAGCATTGCTTAAGATTCTGTCTATTTATTTTGTAGAATGAAATGCATTCTACCAGGTGCCAGATGCATTCCTCACGAAAAGCTAAACTTGGAACTGACACATTGGCCCATCTTTAAGGTACCTTACTTAACATTATAGTTGAATGCAATACACTTAAGGGAATTTCTTCACTTTTTTTTCAGTTGGCATAAATGCCTAAGGAAAGGAAGCAGAGGGACTCCAAGGCATGGTGCAGAAAGTCTTGCCCATAGAATCATCAATTATGCATTGTTGTCCTTGGGTTCAGGCAGTGGATGCTGAAGTCCCAAATAGTCAATTAATTTTAATGGGTGATCTGGGTGCAAGACTGTTATGTTATCATGACTTCCCACTTGGCCATGTTTAAAGTCCTTTTAAAATTCGTATTAATTGGCATATATCTTTACTGTGCTAATTACTGCCAATTATAAAACTGTTACTGGGCCTCCAATTCCAAGAAATATTTTTTTCACCTCTTCCATCATGCATCCTGAGAGTCAAGAGAACATGCTATAGCCATTACAAATAATAAATAAAAACATGCCCAGTGAACTGTTTTAAAACACTATTTCATTTTGGCAAAATTCCTTTAAACATATACTTAGGTGTAAAACTCCAAGAATTCAAAAATATCTGTGCTTGGTTTACTTTTAAAATAAAGATGCTAATTCCATAAAATCCTCTCATTCCTTACTATGTCATGGAGGAATCCTTGGGTTCTTGAAGACTAGGCTAGTTGAGCACAAATTCCTATCCATCTAAAAGAGCTAAAAGGACTTTGAGTATGGTGATGGATGGCATTTATGTTTTATGAAGATCAGTTTAGTGAAGGTCAGAGAGAGGCTTCTCATTAGAAGATCTACTTCTATAATGAATTTTAAAAATGTTAAACTGATGATTAATATGATATACTAAAGAGGGGTTGGAAACCTGTGGCCTTGAGGCCACATGTGGCCCTCTAGGTACTCAAGTGTGGCCCTTTAAAACTGAATCCAAATTTCACAGAACAAACCTCCTTAATAAAAGGATAACTAAGTAACTGAGACGTGGATGGACTAGAATTTGGATCAATGTTGGTAGCATCTATAATAACTACAGGATCATAAATTTGGAGCTAGAAAGAACCTAAGAGTCAATCTAATCTAACCTTCTTATTTTAAATATTCACATTTAAAAAATAAATAAAACTTGATAAATAATATTTAAAGAAGCTGAGACCCAGGGAAATTAAGTGACTTGCCCAAGGCCTCACAGGTAATAAATGAAGGCTCTGAGACTGGAAGAAAGGAAGGAGACAAACATTTATTGAGCACCTACTATGTGCCAGG
This sequence comes from Petaurus breviceps papuanus, assembly GCF_028583685.1. Classification (NCBI taxonomy): domain Eukaryota; kingdom Metazoa; phylum Chordata; class Mammalia; order Diprotodontia; family Petauridae; genus Petaurus; species Petaurus breviceps. The sequence continues at coordinate 17,003,148 of NW_027187352.1, forward strand.
AACCATGTTAAGAACTTTATTAATATTTTTTTCATTTTATCCTCATAACTATCATGAGTCTAGTACCCCCATTTTTATAGTTGAGAAAACTGAAGCAGACAGAGATTGCAACTTACCCAGGGTGCCATAGTTGGCAAGTGTCTGGAGTTTGATTTTAATCTCAGATCTTCCTAACTCCAGGCCCAGCACTTTATCCACTGTGCCATCTAGCTGCCCATCTCAATTGGAACTGAGATCCTCTGATGAGAAATCTGATGGTCTTCCCATAATGCCACTTTGCCTATCCCATCATGAAAAGTGACCCAATAAATAGAGAGATAGACTTGGAGTGAGGGAGACTTGAGTTTAAAGCCTGCCTTTAAGTAGCTGTGTGATCCAGGGCAAGTCACTTAACCTCTCTTGACTTTAGCTTCCTTCTCTGTAAAACAGGAATAATGGAACCTACCTCAGGGTTGTTGTGAAGATCAAATATGACAACAGATATAAAATGCTTTGTGAAACATTAAATTGCCATATAAATAGCATGGTGATGATGAAACTACCAATTGAATCAATAGAGCAAAGCCACAGAGAGGAAGAGAAATTAAAGACATGAAATGGCAGGATAAATGAGAATATGAAACCCTCTTAGAGATCAGCTAGTCCCCTCCTCCTCTTCCAGATGACAAAACTGATTGAGATACAAGACAGATGAAGTATATATAAAGAGTAGAATGTACTCTGTTTTAGGAATCATGTGACGTGAGTCCTTGCCCAGGTTCTGTCATGATCTCAGGCAGGTCAATCCATTGCTCAATGCCCTAAGGTCTCCAATGGCCCTCACGGTCTCTCTGAACTCTGAATACTGTAACCTGTAAAATAAGGGAGATAAACTAGAGAACCATAGGTCCATTGAAATACTATTTGAATTTTGAATTTTATGATTTGCTCAGGGTCACACAGCTAGTTAGTGGAAGAGGTAAGAATCCTAATCATTAAACTTTCAGTTACTATTTTTTTAACATTTGATGGTCATTTGCAATCAGTTCCTGTCCCCCACCCCAGATATTTTCTTAAACAAGGCCAAATCTCTGCATGCCTCTGAAGATTTTTGAGTTAATATAATACCTGGGCATCATCTACTATTCATGTGAGCATGTCGTCTTGGCAACAAAGGATGCTGTCATCAATTAGTCACTAATGCTCTTTGAAATTACAACAGGGTAAAGGGCATGTTCAAATCCAAAGCTTGAGACATGAATCAGAAAATACTTAGAACACTATTCTGACTAATTTTCGCTTCACATTTCAACAGATTAATTTCAAATAGGGCAGTCTATTGCCAGGTGTTATTCCTTCTTTAAACCCATTAAGAATTTGGATAGCTTGATGTCTGTAGGTGTTTTAAATTTAAAGAACTAACAAATAGTCTACATCTTTCAAATGGACCTTTTGATTAATTGGGAGAGATAGAATAATGTGTTTTGGAGTGCTCATGCTTTACACAGCATGGAAGCATGAAGGCAGCTCAATGGATAGAGTGCTGGACCTAGAGTCAGGAAGACTGCGTGCAAATATCTGGCTTCAGAGACTTACTAGCTGTGTGACCCTGGGCAAGTCACTTAACCTTGTTTTCCTCATTTTCCACATCTGTAAAAGGAAATGGATGAGGAAATGGCAAACCATTCTCGTATCTTTGCAAAGAAAACCCCATGGACAGTATTGGCATGAAATGGTCCACAGGGTCACGAAGAGTTGCAAACAATGGTAACAGCAACAACAACAATTTTACACAGTCCTCTCAAAGGCAATTTCCTGCTTCCAAGTCACAATCTGGCTATTGTGTCTTTGATCTCTCTCTCTGCCACTTGCAATTAGGAGAGTTGGTGTCTGATGAATGGACAATATTAGAAGTATTAGAACAATATAAGAAGTAGCATGAGCTGGCTGTTATTTTTGAGGAGTAAGAGAAACACAGAGGACAGGATGTCAACACTCGGCTAAAATAGCACCTTCTGAATGAAGCTTCTCCTGATCCCCTCAGTTATTACTGCCCCTTCCTCTATAACCTTGCATATTTTGCATAGATTCTGTATGTGCTTATCTGGGCACATGTTGTCTTCCCATTTTTGTCTATGGATCTTCAGTAAATAGCACAGAGTTGGCACTTATTAAATGCTTGTTGATTGGAGGGTAGAGGTTTTCAAGAAACAGGTGTCACCTTAATATAAGAAATAAATTCCTACCCCAATGGACTTTATTTTGCACCTTTATGTCTCCTTACTAAGATATAGGATTACAGGGTGGAAAATGATTGAAGTACTAAAAGGAAAGAGTAGGGGAGATGACTGGAATCAATGAAAATGCATTAAACAGGAAAAAAGTGACTGGATTGTAGCTTCAGGGTTGATTTAATTCATCTAAAATTCATTTAGCAGCCATTGGGTGTCTGGTCCCGTATTATCACAGAATCTTGGCATTTGAAGGGACCTTAGAGGTAAGTTAGTCTAAATTTCCATCCAGTTCCGTAATCTGTCCTGTCATCTGGTCTTAGTTTGAATATTTTAGAGGACAAGGACTCTCTGGGCGGAGTGGGGCACTTAAAAAAAGATTTCATTTTAGTTGTATGACCTTGGATAAATCATTTTACCTATTTGAGCCTCAGTTTTTTCATCTGTAAAATGGGGAATTGATAATATTTATACCACCTACATGTCACAAGGTTCCTGTGAAGACCAACTGCAATAAGGTTTGAAAAAAACTTTTTCAACTTAAAGTGTTATGTAAATATAAGTTAGCAAAGTTATGAGGGATTTTTTTGGTTGTTGTTTTGTTTTTTTGTTGTTGCTAAGATGAAATCTGTCTTCTAACATCCTTCCAATTATTGCTTCTAATTCTGGTTTTTGGATCAATAACAAAATAAAGTTTATTCTCTCTTACATATGACAGTGCTTCAAATACTTAGATTTTTGGATCTCAAAGGGGCCTTAAAATCATCTAGTTCATGTAAAGATTAACTAGTCTTTAATAGTAAAAATTTGTTTTTCTTTCAAAGTCAATTTTCAATTTGTGTCTGACTCATAGTGACCCCATTTGGGGTTTCATTGTTAAAGACACTGCGGCCTTGAGGCCACATGTGGCCCTCTAAGTACTCAAGTGTGGCCCTTTAACTGAATCCAAACTTCATAGAACAAACCTCCTTAATAAAAGGATAACTAAGTCATTTGCCAGTTCCTTCTTCAGTTCATTTTAGAGATGAGGAAACAGACAAATAGGGTTAAGTGACTTGACCAGGGTCATCACACAGCAGATAATAAGTATCTGAGACCATATTTGAATTCAGGAAGATGAGTCTTCCTGACTCCAGGCCCAGCACTCTATCCACTGCACCACCTAGCTGCCCTTATTGGGAACAAGAGCTAACATTTATATCAAACTTTAAATTTGCAAAGAACTTTACAGAAATTTCATTTGATGCCTACAACAATCCTATAAAAATCAGGGCTATTATTATCCTCCCTTTACAGAGGAAGAAATTGAGGCCAAGAAATGAAGTAGATTGCCTGAGTTCACATAGTCTGAAGCAGGTGTTTCCAATCCCATTCCTAGCATACTATCCATTCTACCACCTAGCTGTCTTTGGATCAAATCAGACTTTAAAGAGAATAATTCTTTCAAATTAGAGGACTTGGGATAGTTCTTCACACCAACTATCATCAGAGCAACAGAATAATTCAGAAGATTTAGGGGAAAAGAAATATTGTTGATGTAGAGGCACATTCTTCATAAACATTATAATTGTTATTTTCTAATAGGTAAAATGCTTCTGAAAACTGCTGGGGTTGGTGGAGGGAGGGGTGAGGAGGGGGGGAAGGGAGAGAGGGGGGAGGGGGGGACGGCGGAAGAGCTTCTCTTTTCTATTTATTTGCAAAAGACTCCAAGCTGTATTTGCTGGTGACTAAATAGCTGAACTGACCCTGAAAGAAATCTGGAAATCACTGTTTACAAAGCATAAGCCCAGTTGCTGTTAGAAAATGGCTCTGTTGTTTGATTATGGGACCATAAGACTATTTCCATTTTCCTGTGCCTAATAGCATCTCCAAGTATATTAGAAAAGTTGATTCGATTAATTATTTCTTAGAAAAGTAGATTTTCTAAAGTCCATCAGCAATAGACAACATGCCTGGAAGGGAGGGTGCCAGGAATCCCATCTGTGCGGGGGTAATGTCTTTTGCCTGGAGGGGTTCAGCGAGCTATTTTTGACTATTGTGCACAATCACAACTTCTGCGCTGCTGCTGGTAGAGCATTTCTCAAAGAGATTATGCATTCCATAAAGAAATTGTTTCTTATATTGCTTCATTTGTGCCCAAGAAAAAAAAAAGAATAGATGCATCTCTTTGATACTCCCCACCAGCTTTTGGAATCAGCCAAAAAAAGGACCATAATGGGTATATAGATTGTGTTCCTCCAGTGGAAAAGAATAAAGAAAGCCAAGATCCAATGCTTACAAGCTGCTGGGTTCCCTATAACCTCATTAAAGCCTGGTATATAGGCGACAGAGGCTGGAGGCTTGTGGGATCAGTAGTCATCTCCAGCAGTTAAGAAGCAGTTTGAATCGCATATATGCAAGAATTTCTATGCTACCTTCATGTTACGGAGCAGTAAGTTTTACAAAACTTAAGCCATGCCTTATGTACATCTGTGAAAGTACTTTAAAGTGTATAAAGTACTTTTTCAATTGTCCCCATTTTAGAGATGTGGAAACAGACTCTTGGAGCAATGATCTGATTTGCTTATAATCACAACCCCATCATCAACAACAATAGCCAGCATCTCTACAGGACCTTTGGCAAATACAAGTTTAATGACTTGCCCAGGGTCACTTGGGCAAATAAGAAATCAGGTCTTCTTGTCTCCAGGCTTGTCACTCTGACCACTGCATCACCTAGCTGCCATAGCTCTTTTTTTTTTTTGAGGTGGAGAGGTAGAGCGTTTGGGGTTAAGTGACTTGCCCAAGGTCACCCAGCTAGCTTTTTGTGTTAAGTGGCTGAGGTCAGATTTGAACTCAGGTTTTCCTGACTCCAGAGCCAGTGCTCTATTCACTGTGCCACCTAGCCGCCCCCTGTCATAGCTCTTTACTGCTACTTCCATAAGTACATATCAGAATACCTTATCAATGTCTTTTGTCTCTTCATATCAACTTACATGGGTTATTACTTAAATATTTTCCATGCATGCATTGTCTCTCTAGTAGGACCACAACCATCTTGAGAGCAGGGACTGTGTCTGACTTTGCTTTTGTGTCCTTCATGATGTCAAGCAGACTGTGATGTATAGTGGCCACCCAACAGCATTTGTCTGATATCAACTCTGTCTTGTGCTTTTCTAACATGTTTGTCTATGAGGATGGCATTGTTTTTCTCCTCATTTTACCATTGAGGATACTGAAGCTATGAGAGGTTATGACTAGGCCAGGGTCACATGGTTATTAAGTGACTGAGGCAACATTTGAACTCAGGTCTTCTTGACTGCAAATCCAGAGCTCATATATACTTTGCCACCTAATTGCCTATGAATATATGTATATATACGTATACATACACATGCAAATATATGTATATATGTTGGCAACCCAGTGGCACAATGGATAGATTGCTGGGCCTAGAGTCAGGAAGACTCATCTTCCAGAGTTCAAATATGGCCTCAGACACTTACTATCTTTGTGACCCTGGACAAGTCACTTAACCCTGTTTGCCTCACTTTCCTCATCTGTAAAAGGAGCTGGAGAAATGCCAAATCACTCCATTATCTTTCCCAAAAAAACGCCAAATGGGGTCGCGAAGTCACACATTACTAAAAAAAAAAAAACTAAACTAAACAACATGTATATATGTACACAGCTCTCATTACTTTCTGTGAGATTTGTCTTCTTGAGATATTAGAGTAAGAGTCTTTACAGCAATAGGCATCTATTATAGACCTACTGTATGCAGAGCTCTTGGACAAATATCCTTTGAAGTAAATCTTTCAGTATACATACTTTGCAGATTTGACTATGACAATCATGAAATTAATACATGTCAGAGGTGTTACCGGAGCCTGAGGCTTTTCTGACTCCTAATCTAGTGCTTTCCCCCCTCTATTATGCTTGGGGACATTAACAGAGGTACTGCTGTTAGATGTCTCACCTGTCATCAAGCTGAGAAGGACCTTTAATGCTATGTAGAGTTTTACATTTACTCAGCAGGCAAAGGAGTTTAGCAGAAAAGTTTTACTTCTTTGGCCTATCTTTCAAATTAATATCTAAATATGGCAGTTTATAAGCCATGGTCATGAAACTCCTAATAAATTTCACTTTACCATGAACTTGAAGGCACTAGATATCATAATGATGCCTTTCTGTGTCTGAGAAAAAAGATCACTTGGATGAAGAAAAAAACAAAACAAAACAATGTTACTATAAAAGAATCAATCATGTTATCCAAAACAGGTTGAGGGGAGAGGAAGAGGAGAAAGGGAGATGGAGGGGAAAAGGGAGGGAGGGCGAGGGAGACAGGGAGAGGAAAGAGAGGGAGGGAGGGAAGGAGCGAGGGGGGAGAGAGAGAGACAGAGAGAGAGAGAGACAGAGAGAGAGAGACAGAGACAGAGACAGAGACAGAGAGACAGAGAGAGACAGAGAGACAGATAGAAAGAGACAGAGACAGAGAGGGACAGAGAGACAGAGACGAGAGACAGAGACAGAGAGACAGAGACACAGAGAGACAGAAAGACAGAGACAGAGAGAGCGAGAGACAGAGAAACACAGAGACAGAGAGACAGAGATAGAGAGACGGAGAGACAGAGAAAAAGAGACAGAGAAAGAGACAGAGACAGAGAGAGAGAAGGAGGAGGAAGAAGAAGACACGGAGGAGAGGGAGAGAGAGAGGAAATATTATTTTCAGTGCCTTCTATCTCTCTCAACTGGACATAAAACAAAGTGAAACGGCAGCACAAAAGATGAAATTGCTTTCAAAGGCAGAGAAGTTCCTTTAGCTTTAATTTCTTGGAGTTGCAAGAGTCATTTCTGCAATGGTTCAGCTTGGCTGTTTTTCTCCCCCCTCCCCCCGTCACTGTTTCTCTTTCATGCCTTACAGGCAAGGACAATTTGTATTGCTCTCAACTTAGCCCTTCCACAATAATGGCTCCCTCCCATTGCAACTCCCTCTGGGTGGCTGCCCTGCTTAGAAAGCACATAAATTATAACTTGTGCCATTAGATGATTGTGTGGGCAGCAGCCCTGTCGGTTACAGAATGTTTTAGAGTCTTTTAAAGTACAGGAGCAGTCATGGGGGGCAGTGGAAGAGGTGACTGGGTCCTCATAAGAGAGACACGTGCAAATGCCCTAAGTTTGCTAAGGTTTCTCAGTCTCAGGTACGTTCTGCTCTATAATCAGAGAGTAGCAAAATCACAAAGTTAAGAGAGGCCTCCAGGGCCATACAGCCCAATCCGTACGTGAACAGGAAGCCCATTTATGATCTCCACGACATGTGGCAATCCAGCTCTACTGGAAACCACTGGAGGCAGCAGAGTACAATGAAATAAAGGGGCACCAGTTGTAGAGTCAAAGAGCCCAGGTTCAAATCTTCTTTCTTTTATTTACTATCTGTGTGACCCTGGGCAAATCATCTAACCTCTAGGCCTTAATTTCCTCACTTGTCATATGATAGGGTCGGACAAAGATACCTTCTTAGATACCTTCCAAATCTAGATCCGTGAATTAATTATCTCATGAGGATGTCAACTCTGCTTTTGGATGGTTATAATTGTTGAGAAGTACTTCCTTACATTGCACTGAATTTTATCTCCTCATCTTCCATTCACTGCTAAACAGTTCTGCTCTTTGTGGACAAGAAGGACAAGTCTGATCCTTATTTTTATTGTTAGACCTTCCTATATCTGAAAACAGCAACCACATTCCCCTCTTCTCTTAAGTAAGCTACTTGAAGGCAGGCACTATTTCATTCTGATTTCATATCCTCAGCCCCTAACCTAGTACTTTGAACACACAAGGAGCTTAATCAATACCTGATTAATTGAACTGAATTTAAAGCTCATTTCTGCTTACCATACGAATGCCACATTTGGATATACATGCATTCAGCACCTAGTTTGCTCAGAGATCTCCCAAAGCTAAAATTGACATCAATTCCATGATTATTAACAATGGGTTTTACACTGTGTTTAGGTTTTTGGCATCAAAGTTAGGATCTGTACTACTGACATCCTTGATGGTTTTATTAGTAGAAGAGATGACATCAGATTTCCAAAACAATGGCCATGAGCCAAACTGAAATAAATCCAAAAAATAAGTAGGCAGATGTCATGGCATGGTTACACATGGCAAAAGCAGTAGAGCAAGGTGGTATTTTTCAGAAGCAGCAGGTGTAGACAAATTTTATCACCTTCTAACCACAAAAGCTATGGTTTCAGTCATGCCTAATTAACTCTTCATGATCCAATTTGGGGTTTTCTTGGCAAAGATACTGGAGTGGTTTGCCATTTCTCCAGCTGATGAGAAACATCCAACAGATGAGAAAACTGAGGCAAATGGGGTTAAGTAACTTCCCCAGGGGTCAGTTTTGAACCCTGGTCTTCCTGACTCCAAGTCTGTCACTCTATCCACTGTGCTACCTAGCTGCCCCTGAACAAGGTAAAGGGGTTAGAAAACTGCGTCTGGAGATGCTCGTTACCATGGGGAAAACTATACCAGCCTCACTGAGAGACAGGTTGGCCTTCATTTTAGGCTTAAATATCCAAGGGCCGTAACATCTAGAGACGCTAGGTGGCGCCATAGTGCACAGAGCACCTGGCCTGGAGTCAGGAAAACCTGAGTACATTTTTGAACTCAGACACTAGTGGTGATGCTGAGCAAGTCACTTAATCTGTTTACCTAGGAGGAAGCTAGGTGGTACAGTGCATAGAGCACTCAGCCTGGAATAAAGAAGAGCTCAGAGGGGGCAGCTAGGTGGCACAGTGGATAGAGTGACAGTGTACTGGCCCTGGAGTCAGGAGGACTCTGAGTTCAAATCTGGCCTCAGACACTTAACACTTACTAGCTGCATGACCTTGGGCAAGTCACTAAACCCCAATTTCAAAAAGAAAAAAAAAAAACAAAGAAGACCTCAGACATTTACTAGCTCTCTGATCTTTCCTTTTTCCTAATCTATAAAATGGGAATAATAATCGCACCTACCCCCAGGGTTGTTGTGAGGATCAAGTGACATTATAATTATAATTGTAATAATTGCAAAGTGCTTAGCACAGTATGTGGCACACGGCAAGTGCAATATAAATGTTAACATTATTATTATTGCTTTTATTATTGACACGAGATAAGTAGCTGATCTTCAAGTTTCCTCCTAGCCTAAGCACTGTGAACAAAAAATGTAGATCACAGACACTGATTACAACTATGCAAAAAATACGCAAACACATATGCGTGTTATCTAGGTTGCTCCCTATTCCTAGAAGATGCTTCCCCTCCCCCTTCTCCCCTTGGTCAATTGGATTTCCACTCATCCTTCAAGCCCAATTCAGATATCTCTGGATGCATTGATTTATCTTAGCTGCACTAAACTAGGGTTAGTTAGGGATAGGGACCAGACCTGTAATCATTAGTATAAGGAACTTGAGGATTGGGAAACTTTTATCAGATCAATAGATCTATCAGATCAGGAAACTTCTACCAAATCAATAGATCAACACTTTCTCTTCCACTCCTACAGAGTGAACTGAAGTACTGAGAGGTTGAGTGATGTCCCTAGGGTCACACAGTCAGTATGTGTCAGAGACACAATTTCAACATAGGTCTTCATGGCTTTGGAGCTGGCTTTCTGTCTACTATTAAACCCTTCCACCTCTCTTTTATGTGTTTATTACATGTTGAATATGCATGTGTCTTATTTTGTTTTTCTTATTATGACTCTTGTTTTTGTTGTAATTAACAGGCAGCTTAGCACAGTGGAAAGAAGGCTGTTTTAGGGTCAATGTGAAGCCCAGTCCCAGATCCTGCCATTGTCACTTAACTAGCCATGAGGCTACGTTCAAATCTCCACACCTCCTTTACTCTGGTAACTCTCTAAGACTCATCTCCTAAATTTGTTGAGGAGGGAGTTCCCACACAGAAAAAATCATATACCACTGACTTAGGTATATTGTCTTCCTTCTAGACTGTAAGCTGTATGAGGGGAGGGGCCATACCACATTTAAATGTTATAACTCAGTATTAACTTTATTGTTGTTCAGTCATTTTTAGTGGTGTCCGACTCTTTGTGACCCTATTTGGAGTTTTCTTGCAAAGATACTGGAGGGGCTTGACATTTCCTTCCCCAGCTCACTTTATAGAAGAGGAAACTGAGGCAAACAGGGTTAAGTGACTTGCCCAGGGTCACACAGCTAGTAATTATCTGAGGTCAAGATTTGAACTCAGGAAGATGAGTCTTCCTGACTCCAGGCCCAGCATTCTATCTATCCACTCCATCATCTAGCTAACCCTCAGTACCTAACTTAATAACAATCTATTGAAAGTTTAAAGGCAGTATACTTTGCTAAGAGCCCCGATCAATTTCACACACAATGCGAGACAATAAATAGTTTCTGATTATGACAATATGAACAGTGAGAGCTCTTGGGAAGCAAAAGTGAGGGTAAAGATCTGTAAGGTCAGTTTAGACTGCTGGGTATCTCACCTCTCCCCCCAAATGTACAATATCTTTACACATACGGAAGAACCTCTCTAATCCAATTCTTGAATATAAGTATGCAGCAAGTGGCTCAATTAAACATTCACTTAATTCCTTCCCTATTAAGCTTCATGATTATACATGAGGTAGGGAAAATAGGAGGGGGGAGGGAGGAGGAGAGAGAGGGAGAGAGACAGAGAGACAGAGAGAGAGAATGAGAGAATAGTATGCTCCAATCTGCATTCAGACTTCATAGTTCTTTCTTTGTATGTGAATAGCATTTTCTATGATGAGTCTTTTGGAATTGTCTTAGATCATTTTATTGCTGAGAAGACCTAAATTCATCAAAGCTAATCCTTGTACAATTATATATTTCTAGCTAAGGAAAAGATCCAGATCATCTATATTAGTGTATAAAACTAGATTCAGGTAAGGGAAATAAAGCATGTATTCATTCATTCTGTATGTACTATGTGGAAAATAATATGAGAGGTCCTGGGGGCAAGGGGTAGGGAGGAATATATTACCCATGCCATGCCTCAAGCATCTTATAGTCAATTTGGTAAGAGAATTCATGCACACAAATGATTATAATAAAAATTAGAATATGGCATATAGATAAGTAAAGTAAAAACCGGTGTGAGAACAGATGATGGAGAGTTCAGAGGATTCTTTTAACCAAAAAGCTTGACTTCTCATTGCCCACTGGATCAAAACATAAACGTTTGATCCTAGCATTGAAGGTCTCCCAATCTGCTTTTTCTGTCCAGGCTTATTTCATACCACCATTCTTCATGTAAATTTATGATATAATGAAAATGGACAGCTCTTCAGACCTCATTCTCATCTTGTACTCAACTTGCTCTATGTCTTTTCTTAGGTCATTTCTATGTTTAGAATTGAAGCTTCACTACTCCTCCCTGAACCCCAAATCAAGGCTTCTTTTGTTGAAGTCCTTTTCTTTTTTCAAGACCACTTCCTCCATGAAAACTTTCTTCATACCACCTTTTCCACATAGGTGTAAGCAACATTCCCTCCAATTTCTCAAAGATCTTTTCCTGGATCTCTGCTTTGCATCAATTGCAGGATCCTGAGTTCAAGTACTGGCTCTGCTACTAACTACCAATGTGAACTTAGTCAAGGGACTGAATCTCCTTAGGTGTCAATTTTCTCATTTTCAAACTACTCCCATGTAAAATATAATCACCATTCCACACTTTGAGTAGATGATCTCTAAAGTCCTCTCCAACTCTAGATTTATTATGTTTTTTTGTATCAAAGGTTAAATTGGCCCCTAGGGGCTAATGAAGGGAGCAGACAATGAGAGAGTTCCTACAAAATTCCAAGTGCCTCAGCATTTGGGTATGATGGAGAAAACTCCTTGCCTGCTTCTGATGATGTGGTTAGTTCAGCACTGAAAGACTTGGGCACTTTGAGATGAAGTAATTCCCTCATTGGCTGTTGAGGCAGAAATGATCCAGTGAACCATTTAAAATGAGATTTTCCAGGGGGCGGCTAGGTGGTACAGTGAATAGAGCACTGTCCCTGGAGTCAGGAGGACCTGAGTTCAAATTTGGCTTCAGACGCTTAACAATTACTAGCCATGTGACCTTGTGCAAGTCACTTAACCCCAATTGCCCTGCCCTCCAGAGAATGAGAGAATAGTATACTTCAATCTGCATTCATAGTCCAAAGTTCTTTCTCTGGATGTGAATAGCATTTTCCATGATGAGTCTTTTGGAATTGTCTTAGATCATTTTATTGCTGAGAAGACCTAAATTCACCAAAGCTAATTCTTGCCCAATGTTGCTGTTACTGTGTACAGCATTCTACTGGTTCTGCTCGCTTCACTCAGCATCATCTCATGTAAGTTTTTCCAAGTTGTTCTGAAATCAGTCTGCCCATCATTTCTTATGGAATAATAGTATTCCATGACATTCATATACCACAGCTTGTTCAACCGTTCCCCAATTGATAGGTATCCCCTCAATTTTCAGTTCTTTGCCACCACAAAAGAGCTACTAATAATATTTTTGTACATATGGTTTCTTGTCCCTTGTTTATGATCTCTTTTGAGATACAGACCTAGAAGTGGTATTGCTGGATCAAAGGGCATGCACAGTTTTAGAGCCCTTTGGGCATGGTTCCAAATTACTCTCCAGAATGGTTGGATCAGTTCACCAATGTGCCATTCTTAGTCTATGGATTATTGAGTCAACCAGGTGACCTTGCACCTGTACTACTAGTCGTTTTTTTTTTTTTTTACTTTGTGTTTCCTTTCCTGAGTAGGTGTTCCATTTTATTTTCAAGGTGGATATGTCCAGGTTTGGCGGTATTACAGTTAGTCTGAGAGACCTGGAGAAACCAGGTCCGATGAGTAGTCTAGACTGGGAGCCAAGGATGCTTAATCATCAGAAGAGATAACTAATAAAAGAAGAAAAGCTCAAGTCCCTGACTTTCCTTGACAAACAACACAAGATACAGCAAAGTGTTAAAGTAAAATTTAAAATATTTAATGAGCAATCCTGAAGACTTCTTTATGTTTAGACAAGGTTTAAATATCAGCCTTCTGAGAGACTGATAAGGAAATATGCTAGATCTGGTTAGTTCTATCAATGTATCCTCTGTAACCTTGAGAATTTTCTGATAGGTAGGAAATAAACAACTGTCCCATATCTGATTTATACTTTATGATGAATACCTTTCCACTTTCCCCTTTTAGAGAGATCTAGAAAGGGACCAATACCTAAGCTTTAACTAATTTGACCCTAGAGCACCATGGGAGTTTAAAAAGCTAAAGACTGAAAAGAAGACTAATAATCCCTTTCTCATTTAAACTCCCCCCCCCCAACCTCCTTCCCCCCTTACCCAGGACTGAGCCTGGTATGGACCATGTACATAAATATGGAGCAGAAGAGTCCTTCAGAGAGTGGGAATGGATGCAATGCCCCTGCCCTCTGATGCTAATAGCAGATCCTTAATATGAAATGATGATGATAGTAATTTTTATGAATGCTTCCCCAGGCATACCAAATGCATTCAAGAACTTTGAAAGTATCATCTTCATCTAGCTTCACATTGCTATAGCCTAATATGGGACCTTGCATAGAGGGGATGTTTAGAAATTTCTGTTGTAAGAAAGTATGAATGAATTTATCAATTTGTGGGTCCAATTTCACAGTAATCCAAGTAATAGATTCCCTGTTGGAGCAAAGCTAGAAACTGTATACAATTTAGGACTGAATGTATAATCAAAGACTACTACTTAATCCACCTATTCTTAAATCCACTTTGTCAGATTATAAGAAATTCATCTGTATGTATGAGGCTTACAGGCACCTCTAAATATCATGTGTTTATTTCAATCTATTGTTTACCAAGAAAAAAAGAAAGAAATGTTCAGAGGATCTGTTAGCAACTTAGCATTCTCAACTACATCAAAGGGAGACTGATGTCCTTAGTCACAAAGGATGTGGGAGAGAACAACAGCAACATTAAAAAAATTATACCCATCATCTTTTTGACAGAAATTCCAAGAACATGTGCCAGGTGAACACTGAGTCACAGGAAGAACTGTTGTCCATGAGAACCTTTGAAAAATAACATAGCTCTTTTTGGGTAGACACCAAAGCACCATGGGACCAGACACATAAAAGAACACAACTGCTAGAAGGGAGAAAAAAGAGCTTCTTGGCTTCATCTTTCCAAGAGAAACAAAGGCCTGGGAGCAAGACAGGAACCCTTCTGGATGATCTCCTCACTTCTGGGTTTGTGTTATTTGAGGAGGAAGAACACTTGTTGAAGAAACGACATGTAAAATGAAATGTTAAATGATAAATGTAATTTAAACAATGTGAAAGAGGAGGCAGCATCTGAAACATATTTATTGGAACATGGGCAGTCTGCCAAATAAGGTTTTAAATAAAAAAACCTAGACATGAAAAACAACTGGTTATTGGACAAACAGCTTCTTAAAGCTGTTGACCAAATTCAACTCCAACACACCAAGGAGCAGCCACTGGTTATAAATAAGTGTCTTTGAGATGAGCTAAGAAGAAAAGTTAGTAAATGTGTGAAATGGGGGCAATAGCCCCTGGCCAGGCCTTAGGGTGGCAGTAAGCAGCTGTTCTCTAATATTCATTGTCTTAGCAGGGTAGACTAGGAGACTTTTCTAGGACCCTGGTTTCTGCAACTGGGATTGGAACCTGGTAAAGGTTCATCCAGAAAATTACTAAAATGGTTCAAGAAACCACAGCACCAAAGAGAAAGAGGAACTCATGCCTTTCACATTCCATCAATCACTCCTGGAAAACATGTTCTGAGGGGAATAACTCATATTGCTTTCCCAGATTTTCATTCCAGAAGACTAAAAGGATGATATACTTTGGCCTAAATACATAGAATGTTAGAGGTAGAATGGACCTGAGACGCCATCCAGTCTAAACTCTTCACTTTATAAATGAACAAACCGGGTTTTAGAGATATAAAGTGACTTTCCAAGATCATACAGATAGTAAGGGATAATGAGTGAGGAGGTGAAACCTGGTTCTTTGATTCTACTTCCTATGCTCTTTCCATTAAACTATCCTTGGGATTAGGAAACGAGAAGCTTGGACTAAGCAAAGGGTTAGAAGATTAAAACAGAGGCCATGCCTTCCCTCTGAGAGTGCATTCCATCTACCCTGCACAATGACTTGCATGGAGAAGTTCAGACTTTATACTCTGGTCAGTAGGGAACTATAGAAAGTGTTTGATTGCGGTACTAGGAGAGGTGTTGTGTTTGTCCTTCATTCTGGAAGAGGACCAGTGACATCAGGAAGGTGATGTCCTGACTTGCAAGGGAATTGGATTTAGGGTAGTGAAATATGAAAAGCAGAGCTAAAAACATTCACATCTTCTACTTGGCTCACTCATCCTACCATGTTGGAAGATTATGGTCAATTAAGTGAAATATATATTGAAGTCTGAATTTTTGGTAATGGTTATGTTTATCATGGGAGTAGCAATGGTCTAATGATATCTGCCACAATTCTTCCAGAAAATTCCTAAGAATAATTTTTTGGTCCAAGTAATGGAAGCAGAATTTGACTGATTGAGTGTGCCATGATATTGTCATCATCATTACTGAAGTGGTCTCATTTTCCTTTCTCATCAATATGTAAACAAGGTGGGGGTTAGATGCAAATAGAGGTTGAGCAAATTGCAAGGCATTGGATAAGTAAAATAGTGTGTTTTTGGAACACTCTTCATAGTCTCTGTCTCTTTGTCATTCTGTCTCTCCATCTCTCTGTCTCCAACTCTTTGTCTCTGTTTCTTTTTCTCTCTCTAGCTTTCTCTGTCTCTCTGTCTCTGTTTCTATCTCTCTTTGTGTGTTTCTCTGTCCATCTCTGTCTCTGTCTCTATTTCTCTGTCTCTGACTCTCTATCTCTCTGTCCTCTCTTCCCTCCTCTACCTGGGAACTTCAAATCTCCTAGAAGTCTTCTGCTTGCTTTCTTTCTTTTTTTTCCCTGTAAGCTTTGGACCCAATCCAAGGGAATTTTGTTTTGGTACAAAAACAAAATTCATATTGATAATAGCGAGAAGTTCAAGACCTAGCCCTGGAGCTTATAACAGTGTACCCTTGAGTAAATTGCTTTACCTGTCTGAGTTTCTGTTTCTTCAGTTTTAAAATTAGAATAAATTAGAATAACGATATTTGTACTACCTGACAGGATGCTATAAGAAAAGCATTTTATAAGACAAAGTGCTGTACATTTGAGAGCTGTTATTGTAATTATTCTAGGAAAAAAATTACTATGAACTCTTTCTTACTAGATTAGTAGGATGTGTTTGCAAATCATAGGGCTGACTAGACCATTCCCTTGCTAAAGAAGGTCCAAGTGGTGCCTAGTAACTTAGAGATAAATCATAAAGTTTTCTGTTGAGCATTTAAAGCTCTTTACTCTCACTATTATAAAATGGAATAACATATGTAAAGTGTTTTTCAAACCTTAAAAGTTAGCTATTATTATTATTGTTACAATGATTATTACTAACCAATGCCTGGCTCTAGCTTCTCTTTCCATGCTCAATACATACTACTTTCCACTTGGTATTTTCCAACCAAACTGTTCTACTGGCTCTGTGAGATTAGAAACATTCCATTTCCCATCCTGGATTTTTGCCACAGATTATTGACGTGGAAAGAATATCCCTAGAACTTAGAATTGCTTTGTTTTTATTCATTTGTTTTCAGTCTTGTCCAACTTTTTGTGAGCCCATCCAAAGATACTCGAGTGGTTTGACATTTCCTTTTCCAGCTCATTTTACAGATTAGGAAACTGAGGCAAACAAGGTTAAGTGACTTACCCAGGGTCAAATAGTAAATTATATGAGGCCAGATGTGAATTTACAAAGAATAATCTTCCTGACTCCAAGCCCAATGTTTCATCCAGTGTGCCATCTTGCTAGGTCAGTCCTATTGCCTATTCTTGGATGAGGCCTATCCTAAACCCCCTGATGTTCCTTTGAAATTACTTTGTATTTACTCTGTATACACTGTATTTATTTATGTGCTTACTCTTCTCCCTACCCACTAATAGACAGCAAATTCTTACTGGAAGAGATTCTTTTACTTCTGTCTTTGAGCCCCCAGCATCTAGCTCAGTGCCTGGTCAATAGTAGGCACTTTAATATATTTTGAATGGACAAGCGAAGGTTCCTTGTTAATTCTGGATAGAAAATTCTGCAATGCACCTATCAAAATTTCAACATCACAAACTCTTCCAAATATAAAATTCTTACTTTGAAGTATTTGTTAATGTTGCTGCAATGCCCTATTGCATAGCATTTTCCAACTAAGTAGTGTCTCCCTGAATCCTTCAGGGAGTCTCCTCCTTCAGAATGGTCTCTTCCTAATACACTAAAGGATAGAAATAGAAATGAACTTCTAAAAGACTCTCTCATCTACTGGTTACATTCCAGCAGCATATAAACTAATATATAGCTGGTGGCATGCATCCCCAGATGGTACACCCTTGGGAATACCCAGGAAAAAAAAAGTGGTCAGAGAACAGATACAAGACAGAAATGAAAAAAACAACTCAAAGAAATAAAGAGGTAGGAATGTCTAAGAAGACCTGACGTTTGGTTGGGGAGTGGGGTGACATTAATCCAAAGACAATCTTCTAATGGAAGAATTCTAGGCTGTTTTTGACTTGGCATGTTCACTATTTTTATTAATGATTTATAGAATGACATAGATGCTCATCATATTTCCACAACAAAGTCGTGAAATTACAGGAAATACTTAGAATCCAAAGTGATCTCAATAAGTTAGAAGTAAGTTAAGGCTGCAACTAGTGAGATAAAAATGCAATAGGAATAATTATCAAGGCCTTCTCTTGGATTCAAATAATCATTTGTTCAGGGATATAACGGAGGAGGCAGTAGTTCTCCACAACAGTTGTGTTCACACAAGACCTGAAGGTTTTTTAGTGAACTCTAAACTCTAACTGAATTAACAGTGGGATTAAGCAGTAAACTAAAACCAGGACCAAAACAAACCAACATAGATGTGGGAATTATTAGCATAAGTGTGGGGCAGCTAGGAGGCGCGATGGATAGAATGTTGGGCCTGGAGTCAGGAATACTTTTCCTGTGTTCAAATCCAGCCTTAGACACTTACTAGCTGTGACTCTGAGCAAGTCATTTACTTCTGTTTGCCTTAGTTTCCTCATCTGTAAAATGTGCTGGAGAATGAGATGAAGAACCACTCCAGTACCTTTGCTGAGAAAACCCAAAATGGAGTCACAAAGAGTTAGACACTACAACTGAAAAAAAAAAAGACAAACAGCTGAACAATGACAACAGTCATTAGTTTGGTTTTAAGCTAGCTGAGTGTGAGGTTATAGTCAGATGATGGAAGTGACCAACAGGCAGTTGGAAAGGCAGGTCTGGTAACAGAGAGAAGTCACAGCTTGCAACACAGATTTGGGAGTCATCTGTTTGGAGGTGAGAGTTGAGGTTGTAGGAGGGAATGGAATTACTACTTGGGGGAGTGTATGAAAAAGGAACAGGGAAAGAACCTGGGAGACGCCTACACTTAAGGGCTAGGAATAGGAAAGGGGGAACACAGCTGATACCCTTCAAGAAATTGGCTGATTGTAGTGATGATGCTAGAACAGATTATTTGCCAGTACATTAGAAGGAAGAATGAAAAAGAGGACAAAAACAAAAGCCAACAAAAGTCAAAGAAGAAATTACTAACTTTAAGCCAAAGAAATGTTATTGTGCTCCAACAAACATAAGCATATTTATTTGTCTTATTTCCTTTGTTTAGTAGAAATGATGAGAAATCAAAATCCAAATACATCCTCAATTCAAGGTTATCGATTGACACACTGGGAAGAACTAAGCTGAACAAGCAAATCAAGATATTTACAACACACTTTCTCATCCTGCAAGGATCAGTGCTTGAAAGACCAGTGAAGTTTATTCCCCCGATGTGGCTATAAATTCAGTTTGATTCAACTGTTCTCAGATAAATAAGGAATAATAAAAAGCCAAATGTAAATGAATGTCCACACTTTCTAAAAGGAATAGGAATTTCTAAAAGTGAGGAAAGATAACTAAGTAGTCAAGGGTGGTTGATTTGATAAAAATCCACTGAAATTCTAAAGAACAAGTTTTAAAAGACTTATCTAAAACCTCTCTATTTTAGATATTGTCCGGTTAATAAGAGAGGAGGAAAATTAAGGGTCTTTAATAATGGGTTTATCAGGGGAGGCCAGGTAGCACAGCAAGTAATAGTACCGGCTCCAGTGTTGAGAAGACCTGGAGATCAAATCCTGGGCTCAGACACTTAGCACCCACCCAGTAACACCTGGCCGTGTAACCTTGAGCAAGTTACTTAACCCCAATTGCTTAGGGGTGGCCAGGTGACTCAGCAAGTAAGAGCACCGGCTCCAGTGTTGGGATGACCTGGATCAAATCTGGGCTCAGATACTTAGCACCACACCCAGAAATAACTGGCCGTGTAACCTTGAGCAAGTTACTTAATCCCGATTGCTTTAAAAAAAAATAAAAAAAAATAATGGGTTTTTCAAGACGTTAGAATCCATTCTACACGATACAGAAATCTAAGCCTGGAAGTTTAGTTCAAAACTAGCTTAATAACCATACATAAAAATGACTTAGTGACCAAAATGTTCATATCCTTTGACCCCAAATTTCAAATGCTAAGCATATGAGGTAAAAAATAATAGAAAAGCAGAATATTGATCAATATATTTACGGCAGCACTGATGGTACAGTGGATAGAATGCTGGCCTGGAATGAGGGAGAGTTTAAATTTGACCTTGGACACTTACTAGCTATGTGATCCAGGGTAAGTTACTTAATGCCTTTGCCTCAGTTCCTTCATCTATAAAACGGAGATTGTAATAGTCACCTTCCTTCCAGGGTTGTTTTGAAAATTAAATGAGATAATATTTGTAAAAGACTTCTGACACACAGCAGGTGCTCAGCAAATGTTAGTTATTCTTTTATATGAGTGATAATACACTATCAATTATTATGAATATATAACTGTATTGTTTATTATTATTATCAAACAATACAGATGCTCATGAATTGAAAAGGGTCTAAGCAAATGAAAAGACCCAAATGTAATAAAATACCATTGTGTGGTAAGAAATGGTGAATATGTAGATATTAGAGAAGTATTGGAAGATTTATAAGGAACAAACCAAAGTAAGCAGAACCAGGGAAACTATATACACTTTGATTACAAAAATGTAAATATGGTTGGGGACATGAGTGAAAAATAATACATATACTGTCAGACTTGGTTTATACATTGGTTAATTTTGATTATATATATATTTTTAAAGCAATTAGGGTTAAGTAACTTGCTGAAGGTTACATGGCCAGGTGTTTCTGGGTGGGTGCTAAGTGTCTGAGACCAGATTCGATCCCAGGTCATCCCAGCTCTGGGACCAGTGCCCTTACTCACTGTGCTACCTGGCTGCACCTTCTCTTTTTCTTTGTTATTCTTTGTAATATGGCATGGAGGTCTCTGGGAAAGAAGGTGGTATATGTGGAAAAGAAAGTGATGTAAAAACAAAAAAAGTATTTTTAATTTAAAAAAGCTACTTCCACATGTTTCATGCCATTAAGGTTTTCCTCCAGTGCCTCATCTGGATATTCAATACATTCTCAAAGAATGTATGTTTTAGAGTATGTTTTCTTACAGTTCCAACCATGTACCAAGAAGGAAAGGTATCAAATATGGACTTAACACTCAGCTGTGAGTCTGTCACATAAAGCTTCAGCTTAGCTAATGTTGCAAAGATTCATCCATCACAAAAAGTATGACTGGATGATAGTGGTTTTTTTTTAATTAATTTCTTTTTTTAAGCTGTAGTGACTCATAAAGATCATCTTAATGATTCCTTGACATACTGATTAATTAATATTTCTGAATTAACCCAAGGAAATATGCATGATTTCTCATAGGGTCTAAGTCTCCATCTAATGTTATTTTATTATGGACCTAAATGACCCAGTAGAGAATATTGCCATTTTTACAATAATTGCTATTATCATAGTTGAATCTAGCTACAACCCAGTGATATTCATCTGCATTTCATATTTTTACTGCATTCCATAGTTGTGGAGAGTTGGGGAGGTGTGATAGTAATGGAATATAAAGATTCCCCTGTATTGGCTTGGTTTTCAAATTGCCTGTGTTTTAAAACCCAGAGCTTGTTAATCCCACCTGTGGGGCGGGCTTGTTGATGTGAAAAGAAAGTCCTGAACTGGGAGGAGCCGGTGACGTAGATTTGGAGAGACACAAGAGAGAGGCAGAAGAACTTTTTGGAAGCAGCACCTTGTGGAGGCAGAGAGAGACTGAGAGAATTGCTGGGGGCCATTTTGAATTGCCCTGGACCTGCTCCCTGAGCTGCCAAGGACTGAGGAGACATGGCTGTTTTGCTGGTACTTTGTCTGTTTTGATGTTGTTTTGCCAGATTTGTCCACTGGTGAAAGACAGTCCTGTTGTTGAAGAAGTCCTGAAACCTGGCTTTTGGTTAAGAAGCCCTGAGACTGTCCTGCGGACAGAGAGTGAATACTGTCCACTGGTGAAGGACAGTGCTGTTGTTGCAGGGGTCTGGGAACCTTTCTGTTGGTTTAGAGCTACTGAGACTGTCCTGCAGACAGAGAGTGAATACTGTCCACTGGTGAAGGACAGTGCTGTTGTTGCAGGGTTCTGGAGACTGTCCTGCAGACAGAGTGAATACTGTCCACTGGTGAAGGACAGTGCTGTTGTTGCAGGGGTCTGGGAACCTTTCTGTTGGTTCAGAAGCCCTGAAGAAGGATTTTCTTGTTGTATGTTTACAGAAATCCTGGGAGAGGGTTTTGCTAATGTTTTCAGGGGTTCTAGGACTGTTCTGCAGACAGAGGATGAATTAATGAAGAGACTGGCAATGTATCTTGTGACCTTGCTAAGCCTTGTCTCCCCAGGAACTAAGATTGCTGAGAACTTGCCTCTTGTCAAGATGAAGAAAAGACCTCCATTTGGGTATTAAGTGCTGTGCTTAAACTTGATGTAACTCTGGGGTAGATTGAATTGTGATCCAGGGGTGGGGAACTTTTGACCTTTTTGTGCTCTGTGATTGAACAAATGAAGGTACTTTACTTATGTTTGGAAACTAATCTCCATTTGAGAAGAGGGGCTTTGTGGTAGACTAAATGAAGGTACAGCCTAGGGGTGGAGTAGTATTTAGAACAGGGACTTTGTAATTGATTGAATGATTGGAAGGTCCTGGGGTGGGGTAGTACTTGGAGATTATTTAATCACACTTAGTAAATGCTTTATTTTGAATGATGTCATGTTTTGACCTTCTCTGTTCTTGGTTTGTCACTGAATAAAATGGAGAGAACCTATGCTGGTATTCTGAACCTTGGGAAGTTGCCTTTCCTTGGCATTACATTACAGGAGGGGAAGAAAAGGAATAATTATACAATGATAGAGCACAAAGTGTTTGTGTCAGAGTGATATAACTTCTAAGAAAAAAGGTAACAGGTTGTGGTTGGAATTTATTGGTAATGTCCCTGAATTTGTTCAGCAAAGGAGTCAAATTACCCAGTCTCATTAATGAATGAATATCAATTCACAAATGTGTCTAGATTTAGAGATAGATGTCAACAGTCAATGACGATAAATCTGACAAATTGATAAAAGGCAAAAGGCAGTATATAAGCTATCTCTATCTTGTGGAAAAGATGGTGGCTAAACAGTAGGATAATTGGGTAGAATTAAAAGTTGTTCAATGGCTGGACCCAAAGAATACACATCAAAGGTATGAAGTCAACTTGAAAGTAGAATGGCCCAGACATAGTCACCTATGCTAAACCCTGTAATAGTTCTTTAATAAGTGATTTGAATAAATAATATTACCAATTTTGTAGATTAAAATAAGCTGGGAGGAATAGATAATGCATTGGATGAAAATGTCAGTGTTCAGAAAGATCTCAACAGCATTTCTTAAGCTCTGTGTATTAGGGGCTGCTTGGGCAAGGTGGTGCAGCCTATATACTCCCCAGAACTATGCTTTCTTTTAAAAAAATCTTTATTTTTTGTTACATTTGGAGTTCTAAGTCATCTCCCTCCCTCTCTTCTTCCCTCCCAACCTCACAGTAGAGAAGGCTCACATTTGATATAGATCTATATATAGAACCATAAAATACATACTTCCATATATCAGTTCTTTCTCTGGAGGTAGATAGCATTTTCCTTCATAAGTCCTTCATTGATTTGAATGATCATATTATTCAAAAGAGCTTAGTTATTCACAATTCCTCTTCAAACAATATCGTTATTCCTATATACAATCTTCTCCTGGTTCCGTTTATTTCATTCTGCATTATTTCATACAAGTATTTCCATGTTTTTCTAAAATCAACCTGCTAATCATTTCTTATAACACAGTAGTATTCCATCACAATTATATACCACAACTTGTTTAACCATTCCTAATTGATGGACATCCCCTCAATTTCTAGTTCTTTGCCATCTTTAAAGAAACTGCTATAAATATTTTATAACATATAGTTCTTTTCCTTTTTCCCTCATCACCTTGGGAAATAGCCCTAATAATGGTATTGCTGAGTCAAAAGATATACACAGTTTTATAACTCTTTGGGCATAATTCCATATTGCTTTCCAAAAGAACTGTTTTCAAATAAAATGCAATAAAATATAGAGGATGATGAAAGAAACTAAAGGTCAGTGAAAATAAAGACTTTTTTTCCTATCCATGTTCATAGTCCAGGTAGAATCTATTCCTAGGGTGGGTCCTTGCTTTAACAATTGCAGAGGATTCATGATGAAACATACTGTGCACCTCCAAACAGAAAGATGACAGAATGGGACATTTTTTTCCAATGGAGAGGACCAGTTTGGAAATATTTTTACTTGAATATGTATATATGTAATAATTTTTTTTTGTCTTATGGGAGAGACATGGGAGGGAGAGACTGTGGACCAAAACATAAAGTAATATGTGAATTAAAAAATAATTCTTTGTCTAAAATAGGTTGCATCAAATAAGATGAAATCAGGAGTAAATTAAGCTGCTATATTTGAATTCAGAAATTCAACTTCATATATAAATAAGATATGGTGAATGTGTGACTAGAGAGTTTGTATGAAAACCAAAAAAAAAAAAATCCTTGAGTTTTAGTGGACTGCAAAATTCATAAGAGTCAACTGTTTACTGTGACCACCAAAAGAGCTCATCCAGCCTGAGGGTATTAAAAGGGGGATGATGTTGAAGAATAGGGAAATGATCATCCATTTGTACTCTACCCTCATTAGATGGCTTCGCAAGCACTGTATTCCATTCTAGGCACCACATTTTAAGACGGTAAGCTGAAGGCTGTCTAGCAGAGGGTAAATAGGAAAGTGAAAGGTCATGAATTCATGCCCTGTGAGGTGTAAGATCTGTTAATGTATATGAAAGAATGCCATCTAGAAAAGGAATTAGATTTGTACTACCTGATCCCTGGGGGAAGAACAAGGTATAATGAGTAGAAGCTATAAAAGAAGTAGATTTGGGCTTGACACAAATGATTTCAATATAAAACATTACCCAAGAGAGCTGCCTATATCAAAGTGAAATGGGCTCCCTCTACAGGCGCTATCTCACTGGAGTTCTCTAAGGAAAGGATGGATGGCCACTTGTCTAATGTTATAAAGAAAGGATTCTGATTCTTTTCTAGTCCCCTTAACTACTTTACTTTCCTCTACAGTGTCTAAAATCTAGCAACTCTGGTCTTCTTGATGTTCTCACAATCTCCTGTTCTTACTGTCTCCTGACTCTGCCTTTCTACTGGCTGTCCTCCATTTCTGAAATATTCTTTCTCTTTATCTAAGCCTCTTAGCTTCCCTTATGTTCTTGCTTCCAGTCCTTTCTTCTGAGATTACCTCCTATTTATTTATTATTATTCACACTAGGGGGCAGCTAGGTGACACAGTGAATAGAGCACTGGCCCTGGAGTCAGGAGGATCTGAGTTCAAATCCAGACTCAGACACTTAACACAAAACTGTGTGACCTTGGACAAGTCACTTAACCCCAATTGCCTTACCTTCCCCCTCCAAAAAGCAAAAAAAAAGGAATTATTATTCACATACACGTGAATGTGCACAGATATATACATATAATACAAATCATATGTATATATACATACATATACACACACATTGTATGTTAACTAGTTTGCATGATGCACCCCAAACGCCCTCCCTGCCTATTAGAATGTGAGCTCCTTGTGGGAAGTCACCATATTTTTGCCTTGCTTTGTATCACCAGCAATTCTCACAATGCTTGATACATAGTAAACCCTTAATAAATGCTTTATGTCTAATTAGCTGCACTGACTAACCATCTACTGGGGTGATGATCCAATCAGATTCCATGATTCATATGTATTCATTCATATGTAAAGTGATTAAATCCACAAAGAAACATCAGAGTAACAAAGCATTCCAGATCATGCCACTGAGGCTGGGAGATCTCTTGGAAGAAACACTATGTAATTTTTCTTACAAGACCTGAAATTGAGTCAGGAAGAATACAAAACTTAGATTGAATTTGTGCCAAAGCCTTTTCACCCAGATGGTGCTTGATCTGCACAGGGCACTGTTTGGAAGTCTGAAATATTGGGAATCCAATTTTTTTCTGTCCTAGTTCAAATATATAAAAAAAATAATGCTATCATCACTACTTTATACATATAAACCATGTTCTGCTTGCTAAATAATTCCACAATAAATCATTACATTTTACTACTACAGAAATCTCTTCTACTGTAAAATGTTTGTGGCATAATAAAAAGAATAATCATCTTCTACTTGGAAGATGTGGGTTTCAGTCCTGGGTTTGTCACTTTATAGCTACATAACCTTAAGCAAGTCACAAACTCTTTCAGTTTAATTTTTTAAATCAGTTATAAATATGCAAATGTCATTATTATTAATTAGCATACTGTAATGCTTCAATGGATCAGTAATCTCACTGTAGTTGGAGAGCTCTTAATCTCTGTGTGCTACAGATTTCTCTGGCAATCTGGTGAAGCCTATTTATCTCTTTTCAGAATAATGCTTTTAAATGTTTAAACAAAGTCATGTAGGATTACAAAGCAAGAAAATTATATTGAAATACAGTCACTACATATGTATGTAATACATCTAACTCTATTTGTATATATAAATAGATACAGATATAGAGATAAAGAAAGATACAGATTTGTGAACAGTTAGGTACACCATGAGTGGACTGCTGAGCCTGGGGTCAGGAAGACCTGAGTTCACATCCAGCCTCAAACACATAATAGTAGTGTGACCCTGGCTAAATCATTTAATGTGTTTGCCTCAGTTTCCTCATCTGTAAAATGGGGATAAGTATAACACCTACCTCCCAGGGTTGTTGTTAAGATCAAATTAGATAACAATTGTAAAGTCCTAAGGACAGCTCCTGACATATAAAAAGCACTATATAAATGTGAATTATCTTTGTTAATGAACATAATAATTAAAATAATAGATCATAAAAATATAAATACACACAGGTACATATAGAAAGATAGACAGATACACATATATACACAAATGTCAAGTTAAGAACCACCAGTGCTTAAAATACAAGCCCCTTGAGGGACAGGAGTGCTTGGCTTTTTGTCTTTGTATCCTCAAAACAGTCAGATTACTTTCAGATATGATATTCTTAATATATTCTTATTGAACTGAATTATAGTTATTCATGTCCTGTTTTCTTGTGAAAGTATTGTCCATTTCTTTTATATATATATATATATATATATTTTTTTTTTAACATTCGTTGTTTTTCCTTTTTTCTCCTCCCCTCTCCCTGAGATGGTAAGCAATCTGATATAGGTTATACATATGTAATCATGATGATGTTCAAACTGAGAAGTAAAAGACATAATCCATGTTGTCAAGGAAATTATAGTCTAGTTGAGTTTATAAACCATAATTAATATAAAAGCCAATCCATGATATGCTTGAAATGAATGGGACAGAAAATAACGGTTCATGAAAGTGAGAAGGGCCTAAGGTTAATCAGGATACACTTCTAGGAGGTAAGATTTGAATTTGATTTTAAGGGATGGGTAGTATCCTCTTTCCTATTCCTTATTTACTTTGTTAACTTTTATCTAGAACCACTCTAGCTTCTCCATATTCATCTTTAAAGTTCAAAGAACAAATTCAATGATATTATCCTGATAAATGTAGGGAAAGTAAACCTATTAAGTTAAGGGGAATGATACCACATATAGAAAAACAAAGAAAAACAAACTTTATCTCATTCATGTTAATGTATTGCCTTGTTTGTTAGCATTATTATTTTTATAAACACAAATTCAAACTGTGGAACATTCTGTCTATAAGCCTTTTTTCCTGCTGTGCTGATTTATACCTACTCTTATAATTTCCATATAGAACCTCTATTGTTTTTATTGCTCTTTCCTCCTTTTTCTCCCTTTCTCTTTCTCTTCTTCTCTACCTCTCTTATTCCTTCTTTCCTTTTTTCTTTCCTTCTCTCTCATTCTTTAGATATAAGTGTGTGTGTGTGTGTGTGTGTGTGTGTGTGTGTATAATACATTCAACATAGAGTCTCAGAGGTTGTCTGGTAAAGCATACTCCTTATGACAGTCAATTTCTGCTTGAAAACTTCTGGTGAATAACAATCAAGCATTTCCTGAGGAAGCCTAGCTCTAATCAACAGTAAATAGTTTCTTACACTGACATTAAATCTGCTTCTCTTCAGCTTCTATCCATTGTTCCTACAGAAGCTCAGTGGTATAGTGGATAGACTTGGATTTGGAGTCAGGAAAACCTGAGTTTGAATCCTGTCTCAGACAATTTACTAGCTGTGTGACCCTGAGCAAGTCACTTAACTTCTGTATACTTCAGTTTCCTCTGTAAAAATGGGAATAATGGCATCTACTTCTCAGAGTTGTTGTGAATATAAAATGAGATAATATTTGTTAAGCACTTATGCATTCTTAAACAACTATATAAATGCAAGTTGCTACTACTACTAGTACTAGTACTACTACTAGTTGTTATTGTTCATTTGCTTCAGTCTTGTCCAACTCTTTCTGATCCCATTTGACATTTTCTTGGCAGAGATAATGGAGAGGTTTGCCATTTCCTTCTCTTGCTTATTTTTTTTCAGATGAGGAGACTGGGACAAACAGCATTAAGTGACTTGCCCAGGGTCACACAACTAGTAAGTGTCTGAAGTTGGATTTGAACTCATATAAATGAGTTTTCCTAACTCTACATGTGGAACTCTATCTACTGAGCCACCTAGTTTACACTACTACTACTACTACTACTACTACTACTACTGCCTTTTGGGGTTAAGTAGAACAATTCTAGTCAAATCCCTGCCCTTTCCCCCTGCGGCCAACCCTTTAAATATTTGTAAACAATGATTATATTCCTCCATGATATCTTTTTTTCTCCAGGCTAAACATCTCCAGTTCCTTCAAATGTTCCTCTTATGGCACAGCTTTCATTCTACTAATCAGGTAGCCTGCCTTTAGGGTAGCTAGGTGGTACAGTGGATAGAGTGCTGAGTAAGGAGTCAGGAAGACTCCTCTCCCTAGATGCAAGAGGTCTTTTTCTCCCTTT
Organism: Petaurus breviceps papuanus; assembly: GCF_028583685.1. Taxonomy (NCBI): domain Eukaryota; kingdom Metazoa; phylum Chordata; class Mammalia; order Diprotodontia; family Petauridae; genus Petaurus; species Petaurus breviceps. Next base: position 17,032,052 of record NW_027187352.1, read on the forward strand.
GGGGAAGCATTATGAAGAGGGCCTTCAGTATAACACTTTGCTGGGCACAAAACATCAGTGTTCTTATAGAATCTCAAAGATGACTTAATTTGTAGAGTTTATCTTCCATGTGTCTTTAAGCTCCTGATGCAGACAATACTACCAGCCACTACTGCCCCAGGGACCTTGCTACTCTCTGTTTTCCAGATCTTCTGACCTTCTAAAGATCAGAAGGGCATCACATGGTTAATGGGGTATGTGTAAGAAACTCAGTCTCCTGACCCCAAGGGCAATTTCTTCTTAAGGTCCCCTTTCCAGGGGATTTGTCCATTGCTTTCTAGGCCCACTGTTATTACTCAGCACTCTGAACTTCCTTACTATGCTATATGTAGACCTGGCAGCATGCCTGATTCTTTTAGCCAATCATGAGATGTTTCCTGCATGGCACCATTTTTCATCCAAGGAACAAGCCTCTTAACTCCTCCCAAACTGATTAAAAATTTGTTTGTGTCTAGTTTATCCTTTTGATTGATTTAGCCTCTCCAGGTATTTGGGCATTCTATGATTATGTTAATTTGAGTGTGGGTGGAAAATCCCACCCTTAAAGTTCACCTTTGGAAACAAACAAAAAAAATTAAAAAAGAATGTAGAAAGCAGCCTGCTTTGTGGCAGCTGAAAACGGGTTTATGTTGCACTCTGGGATAAAGTACCTGCAAAAAGTATACAGCTGTAATTTAGTTATGTTCAGGTACCATGGCAATGTAGAACAAGGCTTCTGACTGACAGTTTATCCATGTTCTGAAGTAAAATTCATGAATAAGCTATTCTTCTAGTTTTGGTTTTACTGGATGACAATGTTCCATAGAATAAGAATCCAATGTATGCTAGTCAATGAGTTTGGAAACCAAATATATTTAGTTGGGGGCCTGATGAATTTAGCATGAAGTCATTGCCTTGTAGGGCCAGCTAGGTGGCACAATGAATAGAGCACTGGGCCTGGAGTCAGGAAGACTTATCTTCCTGAGTTCAAATCTGGCCTCAAATGCTTTCTAGCTATGTGGCCCTAGGGAAGTCACTCAACTCTGTTTACCTTAGTTCCTTGTCTAAATGTGCTGGAGAAGGAAATGACAAACGACCCTGTATCTTTGCCAAGGAAACCCCAAACGGGGTCATGAGCAACAACTGAACAACATTATTGTCTTTTGGCTTGATATTCTTCAATTGAGGCCGATACTGTTGTAGGATATTCTGAGGGTACAAAGATCTTTTAGGGATGAAGAAAAGCGAAAGTTTTCATGTTTCTCATTATTCTTATATTGATTTTCTCTTTAATGTCATGTTTTTAAAAAACAGTACAGAGGTCCTTGAAACTGTTGCAAATGGTTATGCTATTTCAAATATCAGAATTCATTACAGCTTTATATTTCCCATAAAAGACTTTAAGGCTACTTTGGTATTGAATACTTACATATTCTACATTACAGGTGTAGGTAATAATCCACACAAGTTCATTTACTAATTCTATAACGATATGACTTTAGGCAAAACATCATCAAAGGAGTTATTAGTTCCAAATAAAGAGCTGGATAGAGCGGCCATTGAGCCACCAGAGAGATACAATGAAACACTAGCTCTGCAGACAGAGAAACTGGGATAAAATCCCACTTCTGCTGAGTATCAGCTGGGTAGGTAGCCAGATAGGGCGGAAGTAAACAAGCACATATTAAGCTTCTTACTAAGTGGTAGACTCTATGCTAAGCATTTGATCTTCACAGTAATACATAGGGAAGGGGAGGTGCTATTTTTATCCCCATTTTACAACTGATGAAACTGAGGTAGATATCAATTAAGTGACTTGACCAAGGTCACACAGTGTCTGGGACCAGATTTGAATTCAGATATTCCTGGCTCTAGGCCCTGCACCTTATCCACTGTACCACATAGCTGCCTCTACAACATGAAGGAGTGGACTAGTTGGCTTCTGAGGTCCTTTTTAGCTGCAGAGTATAGATTTCTGGTTCTATAATTCTTGGGGCAGGTGATGCTGAGGTTGTGAGGACATGGGAAGGAAGAAATTAGATTTTTCAACTAGATGGAAGAGGAGGCAACATGAGTAGGAAGGGTAGGGACATATGATGAGAATGAGCAGAGACAAAACAGGGTGGATTAACTCTACCAAGCTAGGAAGTGGGAGCTAACACAGCTCAATGTAGCAAGTATTGAGTGCTACGTTGGTTAGAAGGTTGGTTGCTGGTGGGATGGAAGGGATGGGAGATGGGAGAAAGGATAGAGAGGTAAAGGCGAAGGAAGGTCATAAGGACATGGAATAACTGAGCCACAAACACTGGGGAGACACTACTAAGGTTTCATGATGAGAATGCTGGAGAAAAGGGCTTAGCCCTCAGTTGGACTGGTCTCTTTCAATCTGCCTAATGAGAAGACAGAACAATAAAGGGTATTATAATATGATTTACCTAACATATTTCACAATAATGTTTTTATGACAGTGTTGGTTGGGGAAACACTCTGGGATGTACCCATACTTGGTTGCATTTAACACCCAAGGGATAATTAGGATTTGCTTTGCCTTGGAAATTCTTTTTGAATTTAACAAAGTGAAATTCCATTCTCTCTCTCTTTATTTCTGATTCTTTCTGTCTTGAAAGTCAGTGGGTTTTTTAAATGTTCCAAAGTTTTTTGAGAAGCCACTGATAGCAGATTCAATGAAAAGGGTTTGCTTTAAATAGCATTTAACTTCATTTTAGCTAGTCATGATGACAGCAACTCTGTCCCAGGGGGCAGTGAGGGGAGGGGATGAGAAATTTAATTTATATAAATTTTACTCAGATGTAACCAAAATCATTTGCCCTATTGCAAGATTGTAATATAGGATACTCAGGGGGAAATGCAGTGACAATATTTGAAGCTCCTTTTTCATAGGCAGCAAATCATCTGCTACAAAGTCTTAAGGAAAAATTACTTATTAATAGTATAATAAAATATGACCAAATGTTGACTTCAAGAAAGTCCCACGATCCAGGCATTCATTGCCATAGAGATGATCAGGAATGAACAATGCTTCAGTGAGAGAAGGAAAATTGTACTTTCAGTATTTCAAACCCAATATGTCCAAAATGGAACTAATTATCTTCCCCACGAAACTTACTGTTCCTTTCAACTCCTGATCCTTGTCTGGCCCTGGACTGTTTAACATTTTTTTCAGACTTGAATAAAGACATGAATGGAATGCTTATCAAATTTACAGATGGCCCAGAATTTGGAAGGATACCTACCATATTGGATGAGTCAGAGTCCCCAAAAGATCTCAAAAAGGATAGAATATTGGATTGCATCTAATAAAAGAAAATTTAGTAAGGTCCAGTTTGAAAGCATACACTTGGGTTACAAACAAACAAACAAATTCACAAATTTAAGCTGAGGAGCAGTGTACCTAGACAGTAGTGTGTCTGAAAAAGGTCTTGAGCTTTTATTAGACTAAAGAATCCATTTACCAATGAACAGTGTGAAATGGTATGTGAAAGAGCTTGCAATCTGAGGCTAGATTAGAAGAGCAGAGTGTATAAAACTAGGGAAGAGAGAGTTGCATTGCATTCTTCTCTAGTCAGACCACAGCTGCAGAAGTGTGCTTACTTCTGGGACCACATTGCTCAAAGGGTATTCATTGATAGATAGGAGAGCTACAAGCTGCTGAAGCGTCATGAGATCATGTCATGGGATGATCAGTTGAAGAAATTGCTTATCCTGGAAAAGAGAAACTTTAGTGGGAATAGGTACAAGGAGAAAGGGAGGCATAATAACAGCCTTTAAGTATTCCAAAGGCTGTAATGTGGAAGACCTATAAGGTTTGTTCTCTTTAACCCCAGAAGATAGAATTAGGAAGAGTAGTGGAACAAGCAAGAGAGGCAGATTTAGGCTTGAAGTGAGGAAGAATTTTCCAAAAGTAAGAGGGTAGGTTTCCTCTCATGGGGAGTCTTTGCTTTTAAATAGGATGCTGGAGGTGATATATATATATATAGAGAGAAATTGTATTCAGGTATAGGTTTAACTACAGGATCTCTGAGGTACATCTTTCCAATTCAATTTAATTCAATAAATATTGGTGTTTATTGTTTACTATGTGACAGATGCAGTGTTAAGTGCTAGGAATACATATAAGAAAAATAGTCCTTGACCTTAAGGTGTTTACAATCTAATGAGGGAAGCTGAAAAAGGTGGTGGTGGTGGGGAAAGAATGAGGAAACATGGTATTCTGTGGGGTGGAAGCCAAGGACTGATGGAAAGCTGCTGATGGAAAATGGAAAGTTATCTGGAAAGTCCTATAAAGGACGGCTTTGGGAGGAGTTGATTTTTCTCCTCTCCAGCCCTTTCATGAGAAGAGTGGGGCAACTGAGGGAGTTGAAGGGGGAGTCAATCTGCATGGTGATAGGATTTCAGGTGATCTGTTTATCCTCAGGGAGATATGAAGCAGAATAACTGATGGGTTCTAAATTTAAGATTCTGAGCAGGACTGGCTCCTCTGTTGATAGCACCATTATCCTTCCAGCTACCAAGATTCAGAAATCTAGAGTGGTAACCTTTGAGTCTTCTTTCCCTCACATTGCTCTACATTTTCTCTCTTTTCTGTTCCCTGTGCTACACTCATGTTGCTACATTCTAGTTTAATCACCGCTCAATTGGAAGATTGCAATAGTTTGTTTCTAATCCTTCATTTCTCCAATCTGTCACAAAGCTGCCAAAATAGCCGTCACAATGAAGAGGTCTGGCCATATTGCCCCTAACAAACCAGTCAGATCTCTCTGGATTTCAGCCTCACAGAATCTCTGAGTCCAAAGGATCTCCTGAAATAATCAAATTAACTGAGCAAGAATCCTCTCTGGAACATTCCTGGTAATCAACTAGTCAATTTACACTTGAAGACTTCCAGGAATAATGACAGCTGGTGCTTTAAGGTATGGGAAATACTGTGGATCTCTCCAAGGGCCCTATGAGGTAGGTGCTATTATTTTCGCCATTTGACAGATGAAGAAACTGAGAGACTGAGAAGAATTAGTCACTGTGCGACAGGGTTGCATAGCTAGTAAGTATCTGAGGCAGGATTCAGATTTTAAGCCTTCCTGACCCAAGTCCAGAGCTCCGGCTGCCTTATCATTCCACTTGGCTGCCCTCATGTTGAGAAAATCCCTTCAGAGTCTAGCCATTCTTTCTTTTGAGAGATTTAATCACTAGAATGTTTTTCTCTGTATTATCAGTTTTCTTCCCCTCCAAAGTCTTTTTATTTTAATCATCTCAATTGACTTTATAGGTGTTCTCCAGTTTGTTCATACCCTCCCTATATGAAAATGCCCAGAACTGAATGCAATTATCTTAATATAGTCTTATAACTTCATCTCCATCTCCACCACCACCATTCTGGATACTAGACCTCTGTTATGACAGCCTAAGATTATACTTATTTTTTTGAGTTTGAAACCCACCTTCAATGCTTACTGATAAGACCTTGGTGGGCAAGTCACTTTTTCTTAAGCTGTAAAACGAGCAAATTATGGTTGATATTCTCTCATGGCTTTTCTAGATATGAATTATAGGATGCTTTATCTTCCAGCATTACATAAATAGTAAGCATTTTCTGTTGGATGGGGATGTATTTCAAGTTAATAAAACATTGTATTGTATATATGCTCAAGTAATTTGCCCTCTGTTCTAAGAGGAAATGACTTGAGTAATTATGAAGTCCTGGAAAATTCATCTACTAAGAAGGAAATGCAGTGTTCTTAGATATCATGTGAAACAGGTGAATTTGCCATCCAACCCTATGAAAGTCAAACCAGTGATCTGAAGAGCCTTTATCATTAAGAGGTCCACCTACAGTTTTATATTCAGAAAGCTTTCCTATATTTTGTCCTCAGCTCAAAGCAAAGTTTTGCCTTGCATGAGAGAAACAAACACATTCATAGAAGAAAGCAAAGTAAACTTTATAATCTGCCTCATGGAGTGAAAGATGGGCACTAATTGTGGCCATTCCCAGTCAAATTATCAGCCCTCCAATACCACAACTCTGTGAAAAAGGAAAGAAATAAGCATTCCTGGAATGCCTACTATGTGCTAAGCACTTTACAAATATTGTCTCCTTTGATGCTAAGACAATCCTGGGAAGTGGGTGCTACCATTATTCTTATTTTATAATTGAGGAAACAGGCAGAGTGAAGTGACTTGCCCAGGGTCATACAGCTAGTGTCTGAGACTGGATTTGAACTCAGAAAGATGAGTCTTCCTGACTGCAGGACTAGCACTCAGGTCTTCCTGACTCTAGGATCAGCAGCACCACCTAGCTGCCATGAAGACTCATGGACATCCAAAGTCTAACAGTTCAAAATAACCAATACTGGGGAGAGGAAATCCAACAGGTAAAAGGATACCTCTATAATGTTCTCAGAGAATGGAGAAGGATATAGAGATTTTAGGAAAGTCAAGCTATACTTGCCCGAGTGTATATAAAAGTGAACAGAAGGCTTTTAGATATCCTGGATAGCATATAGTTGACAGAAAAAAAGAGAAGCTGAAATGGTAGGTATGGATAGCACAGTGGATAGAGTACTACTAGTAAGGAACACTCAAGCTGAAATTTGGTCTCTGCCACTCACAGTTGTGTGACCCTGGACAAGTCACTCAATGTCTATTTTCCTCATATGTAAAATGGGGATAACAGTACCTACCTCACAGTGTTGCTGTGAGAATCAAATGAAATATTTGTAAAATGTTTAGCACAGTGCCTAGCACATCATAATCAATATATAGATATTAGTTACTATAGCTATGACTATTAAAGGTGGGGATGCTGTTTTAGTACACTACTGGGAGGAAGTCAGGGTGGTAGCTGGGGGATGGAAGCTAATCAGAGAGTATTCATGTCAAAAGCATAAATAAATGGGAAGAATAGCTCTTGGTCTCCAAATTCCTGACATTTGGAGAGTGTGAGGGGAATTAAGTGCTTTAACTTCAACAAAGAAATCCATATTCTAGAAAACCTCCCAACCTAAAGCCTATCCCACATATGGTAAAATGTCAACCTCAAAAACTGGATTGGAAGCTTTCATCGTCTGATAGCCAGTAATACAAACTGGCTGATGATAACCTACCGATTGTATCTGGACAACTTTCATCTCTAGAATTAAGGATCATAGAACGTTAGGACTTGAAGGCACCTCACTAATCAACCAGTCTAATTCTTTCTTTTACTGGAGAGGGAGCTGGAGACTAAATAAGGGAAAGGTCAAGGTCACACAGATAGGAAATAGTTGAGCTAGCACTACAGTAAACCTATTTGACTCCTAACTCAGGGCTCTTTGGACAATAGAGAACAATTGAAAATCTTAAAATGCATATGGTTAAAGTCAAGCCTAGAAGCTCTTTAGTTTAAATCAATGACTAGTAAATATATAATATGGTGAGTAACTGGGAAGAAAAGAAAAATGAAGGGAAGACAATTATTTATTTATTAAACATTTATTAATACCTACTATGTTCCAGGTACTATACTAAGCACTTTGCAAATATCTCATTTGATCCTCACAACTCTGGGAGATAGATGCAGTATTATTCCCATTTTACAGTTGATGAAACTGAGGCAGATGGTAGCTAAGTGACTTTCCCAGGGTCATACAGCTAGTAAATGTCTAAGGCTATATTTGAACCCAAATCTTCCTGCCTCTAGGCCTAATGGTCTATCCACTGCATCAACTAGCTAACACCTATCTCAAAGATGAAGACATTGGTCACATGAAGATACATGAAAATAAATTAACACATACTAATATTCTACTTATCTGAATGTTAGATTTCCAAAAAGTTCGACCATCCATAGTATGGTTAAGAAGCCAGGGGGTAAAGTCTCTATGGTTCAAAATAGATGTCATAAAACTCATGAACTCTATTCAATCTATGAAGTTAAGAGTTGCATTCTCCTGTAAAATGGGAGCACAAAGACTTGTTGCTGTCATTCAGTCATTTTAGTCTGACTCTTTATGACGCCATTTGGGGTTTTCTTGGCAGAGATAATGGAGTGGTTTGCCTTTTCCTCCTCCAGCTCATTTTACAGATGGTGAAACTGAGGCAAACAGTAAACTAAGGGTTAAGTGACCTGCCCAGGGTTACATAGCTAGTTATTGTCTGAGGTTGGATTTAAACTTAAGAAGAATAGTCTTCCTGATTCCAGGCATGACATTCTATCCACTGCACTATCTTGTGGAAAGTGCTTTGTAAACATTAAAGCAATTATATAAATATGTAACATGGTATTGATAAATGCATACACACACACACACATATATATATATATATATTTGTAATATAATATAGATATAATCTGGGATACTTAGGTCACTTTGTAGAGACAGAGATATAGTAAAGCATATGGATTTTGTGACAATTCTGTTGGTTTTGCAGAGAATTTTTTGCTTGTTCCTATATTTTTAGCTATATCTTGAGTGGGAGATACAGCTAGAAATGTGACCTTCAATGACATGTAATGTTATTGTACGTGTTTGCATATATGTACATGACTGTCTTTAGAAGCATTTGGGAAATCATAAGAAAAACGGTTGTAGCTTGCAGTTCAGTGTGTCATGTAGAAAAATCACTGACTTTAGAGACAATGAATTAGTAGATTCATACCCTAGCTCAGCCACTAACTTAACAGTCTGGGGCAAGTCATTTTACCACTATGGGCCTTACTTTCTTCATTTGCCTAAGAGGGAAAATAATACTTGACCTATCATCCCTTTGCTGCATACATTTGCTGGGAGTCTTTGCAAGTCTTAAAACACTACAGAAATGCAAATTATTATAACTGTAGTGTAACAAAACTAGGCCCCTGGCAAGTTTCTGGGAAGGCTACAGGTGAACTTTAGTGAACAAAGGGGCAGTTTTTCATCTTTATTTTTATACTTTAGCTCTGGTCCAGCTAAATGATTTCTCAAGATATCATGTAAATCTTAAAACAGCCAGCCTGCTATTTCTTTGGTCTTATGTTCCTTTGCCTCCAGCCACAGAAACTAGCTGCTTTGCACTTGCTTAATCAGGCGCCTCCTTCAAATCACATCTCCTAAATTCTAGCTTAGAGGGTATTAGGAGAAGTCACTTGATAGACACACGTTTTAAACGTGCTGTATTTACTGATAAACCACATGTGCCCCCACAGATCACACTTCAATTTTTTATCTCCAAATGTGTTTTATTGCCTCATGAACCTGAGTGGTTTGGGGCATGAGTCATTTCCTATGCATAATTGTCTTCTTTATCCAACCATCAGACAGAGTTACTCCTAGCAAGAAAGCACATGCACATACATACACATACAAATACTTGCAAATACATAGACACCTGTCACATTATGGCAACAGGACATTTTGTTTCTCAGGATTTCTTTTCAGAAGCATACAGGTAGAAAGAACTTTTGGCCCTGGAATTAGAGGATCAGTGGTCAAATATTGCCTCTGACATTACCTGTGTGACTTTAGGCAAATCATTTAACCTTCCTCCAGTTCCTCATCTGTAAAATAAGAGTGTGATATCTGATC